>NC_142211.1:884600-1184600 GCF_049639895.1 Pseudopodoces humilis | reverse complement strand
GCAAAACCGGCTTTCAGGAGAACCTGGATGATTTTCTCTCCTTTCTCAAAGACCTCTTCAGCCGTCTTTCCCCAAACAATGATGTCATCAATGTACTGCAGATGTTCTGGAGCCTCACCCTTTTCCAGGGCAGCCTGGATCAGTCCATGGCAGATGGTGGGGCTGTGCTTCCACCCCTGGGGCAATTGGTTCCAGATGTACTGCACTCCCCTCCAGGTGAAGGCAAACTGAGGCCTGCATTCTGCTGCCAGACGAATGGAGAAAAATGCTTTGGCAATGTCATGTGGCGTACCACTTCACTGCCTTGGACTCCAGCTCGTACTGGAGCTCCAGCATGTCTGGCACGGCAGCGCTCAGAGGTGGAGTCACTTCATTCAATGCACGATAGTCCACAGTCAATCTCCATTCTCCTTCAGATTTACGCACAGGCCAGATGGGGCTGTTGAAGGGTGAGTGGGTTTTGCTGACCACTCCTTGGCTCTCCAGCTCTCAGATCATCTTGTGGACGGGAATCACAGCATCTCGAGTTGTTCTATATTGTCGATGGTGCACCGTTGAGGTGGCAATTGGTACTCGCTGTTCTTCCACTTTTAGGAGTCCTACTGCAGATGGGTTCTCTGACAGTCCAGGCAAAGTGTTCAATTGCTTGATGTCCTCTGTCTCTACAGCTGCTATCCCAAATGCCCACCTAAGCCCCTTTGGGTCCTTAAAATACCCGCTTCGGAGGTAGTCTATGCCCAAAATGCATGGGGCCTCTGGGCCAGTCACAATGGGGTGTTTCTTCCACTCATTCCCAGTCAGGCTCACATCAGCTTCCACTAAAGTAAAGTCCTGTGATCCCCCTGTCACACCAGCAATAGAAACAGATTCTGCCCCTACATATCTTGATGGGATTAGGGTGCACTGTGCACCAGTGTCAACCAAGGCCTCATATTTTCGTGGTTCTGATGTGCCAGGCCAACGAATCCACACAGTCCAAAAGACACGGTTTTCCCTAGCCTCTACCTGGCTAGAGGCAGGGCCCCTCTAAGCCTGGTTATCCTTCTTTTCTTGGGTATATGTCTTGGAGGTTCCTTCAAGGGAGTCAGACATGTCATCATCATACTTGTCAGTTTGACTACAGGCTACCGGAGCGGCTTTCTTTTTGGTAGAGTATCCCCCCTGAGTTTTGCTGTCTTCTAATTTATGCACCCGTTTTGCCAGAGCAGCAGTAGATTTTCCATCCCATCTTTTCATGTTTTCTCCACAGTCACGTAGGAAAAACCACAGCTCAGCTCGTAGCTTTTTCTCTCTATCTGGGGAACTTCTGCGTTGAGTACTAGGGCTCCTGGTCTGTACTGCCGAGACTGGAAGAAGGTCCTCCCTGAGTTTCCTGAGATTCTCCTCTATTTTGTTTTGGAAGTTTTGCATATCTGTTCTCACAGTTGCAATTGTTGCCTGCATGGGGCCATGCACGGTATCTGCATATGCTCGAAGCTGCTTTGCCATATCCAGCACAGTCTCCTCCCGGTCATCCCGCTTCATTGTTGCTAAAGCAGAAGCGTATTCTTGCGGCCCAAGTCGAACAAGTTTTCGCCACATCACAGATGTACATGGCACCAAGTCTGGATTTCTAGTACCTAAGTCACCCACAAAGACAATCTCTACTATTGCCATTTCTCTCAAACGCTGAATGCCTTGTTCTATGGTTTTCCAACGAGTTTGCTGTATATAGAGATCGTCTGCACACAGATATCTTTGTGCCACACTTCTTAGGACCCGTTCCCAGAGACTATAAGGGTCAGCCCCCCTCATCATCTCCTGGTCAATAACCGGATCGTGTGACAGGGACCCCAGATGCCTCTCTTCAGTGCCATCCAGAACTGTAGCCTCACCTGCAGCATCCCACAGACGGACTAACCAACTAATTATAGATTCATCAGGTCGTCGAGTGTAATCTTTTCTCAGGCCACGAAGGTCCTTCAGGGAGAAAGGTTCACCAGTGCCTTCTGATTTTTGATCAGTTGCTGGTCTTGAGGGTCCTTCCCCCGCATCACCATTATCATCATCTACTGGCCGATCGGTTTTGGTTTTGAATTTCATGCCTCTCGTGGCAGGAGCAACAGACACTGGCTTAGGCTCACTGTCTGGTTTGGCTGCTGGCTTGGCTGCAGCCTGAGTGACTGGGGTAGCTGCTGATTTATCTGCCTGCCCTACAGTATCTAGCAGCATGCGATAAGCATACGCTAGGGCCCAGCTTATTGCAATGATATTTTTCTTCTTAGAATCATCACAGCAATTCTCTTCCAGATATTTCCCTACTTCATCTGGGTTCTGAATTTGTTCACGTGAAAATTCCCAGGCTGGGGGATCAGAAAATTCTTTCAGAGTTCGGCCAATTCTCTCCCATTCTCTACACCAATCAGGATTTCCCACACCTGAGTCTACTTCTGGGGCAGGGGTCTCGTTGGCTCCTCTGGATATCTCAGCCCTCATTCTAGAGAAGTTGCAGACCATATAGAGGAAGCTCAACAGCTGAACTACCAGGAAAGTGACCAGGAATGTGGTATCCTTAACACTCACGGGAAACTGGATATTCTCAAAGAGGGACATAACAGATTCAAAGGAGAAGAAGGAAAGAAAAGGCTGAAAAGCCTCATCCCCTGGTCTTCCTCTAACAAACTGTGTGCAATTACCAATAAACTCCCAAAATGTGCTACTGGGACTGGGCGGCAGGGTCGGGCGAAGAAACCATAAGCCAAACATACCTGGCAGAAACTTCAGTAGTTCTATAAACTTCCTATAAATCATTATCACCGAGCCCAGCACAATAACCATTCTAATCCGTGCCCCTCTACTGTGAAAGAGGGCAAAGACAGGTATTAAAACCTCAAAAACTTTTAGGGACCAGGTCCACATGAAGGCCTCCACCCCAAGAGACATTATGTATCCAAACAACATGGCTACTGACTGCTTTATCCCAATACAGAATAAATACAACCAACACTCAGTACAGGTTTTTCCACTTTCTCTTGCCCCTGTTCAGGCGCCAAAAAACTGTATTTGTCTTAGTTTAGGGCAAATTAGGAAGGAAAACTCCAAATGGGGATTTCCCCAGGGAAATGCCCCTCCCCACTAACTGGTCCGGGAAAAGAAAAAATTCCTTAGAGAGAAGTGGAAAAAGCTGTTTATTTAACAGAAATTGAGTAGTATTAAATAATAAAACCTCTTGCTGTTCGATGGGATGGCAAATCTAGGAGGAAAAAAAGTCCTTTTCATGTGGTGTAGCTCAGCTCGCTCAGGTTCTTATCAGTCCCTCCGGCGCTGGAAAGTGCTGAGGCCCAGGCCCCGGTGGGCCACAGGCGTGAGCTCCCGGGGTTTGGCTGGGTGTTCAGTCCAGAGCAGGCTTGCACAGATCCAAGAAAATTGGGAAAAAAACAAACAAAGGTCCAGGGAACTCCTCTGCCTCAGCTAGCTAGAACTAACTAAAAGCCAGAGAGAAGCTCTGTCCCGCTGTCTGTCCGTGCTGCAGACACCACAGTCCAGGAGCGGGATGTGTGGGAGTGATGTTTTTCCTTAACACAAACTGCGCGCTTCTTCTTCCCCCTCTCTTGCTCTCAAAGCCAGTCTTAAAGGTGCAGAACTTAATATATAATATAAACCAGACGATTGGGGATACCAGTATCATAAAGTCACCCCAGGACAACGTCTCAGCAGGACAAGGTGTGCAAGGACACCAACGAAGAGGGAAGAAGGAGAAGAAGCAGCCGCTCTGTCTGGGTGATGGCGAGATTCCCTTCTCCCCACCGCAACAGCTCCGTGCCCAAAGTGTCCTTCTCCAAAGCTGAAGAAAAGCCCGCCAAACTGTCCCCACCCTCCTTTTTCCTGCCCCCCTTCCCCCCCGGGCCCCAACCGAACTCTTTGTCTTTTGTCAAGCACCCACCAAGTACCCGCAGTTAGGTTGTCCCTGCAACTAATGGGTAAAACTTCCACAGGCAAGCCAGAACTAAAAAAAAGGACACCTAACCCCCAACAAAGAGCTAGAAGAAGAACGAGAAAAAGCAAAGATTCATGCTCAAGTCATGGCTGTTGGTCTACACTCAGCAAATATACAGGGAAAAGGAGACCACGGTGCAAGCCGACAAGGATGTTGCATCTGTAGCAGTAAAGATCATTTTAAACGACAGTGCCCACAAAGGATGCGTGAGACACCTAAGGAAGTTAAAGCTTTCCCTTTTGGAGGTGTGTGTCACAAATGCTATAAGTTTGGTCACCGAACCACAGAATGTCGATCTCGCTTTAAAAAGGATGGTACCCATATTTTGGGAAACGACAAGATGAGCGCCAAGATGGGGGGCGAAATAACATTCAAATATCCCACAGCAGCAGCTGTCTCAGTGAACTCACCGCAGCAACAAAAGGAAATGCAGGGGTCGATTTGGCCGTGGGAAAATTCACAATAATCAATGACAAACAAGTGCACATTTTACCTTCAACGGCAACAGGACCTTTAGGATATGGACTGTCACCGTTGTTATTGAGAAGATCCTCTGCAACAAAGCAAGGGATATTTGTGCTCCCCGGAGTCATAGACCAAGATTATACTGGACCTATTGGAATAATGGTACAAGTGCATAATCCCCCTGTCACATTACCACTAGCAAGTGTTATTGCCCAATTGGTTCTATTCACAGCAGCTGTGCCCAGGTGTAAGAGACGGTCCGAAGATTCTCCCATCTGTCTCACGACCGCTGCAAGGAAAGACCCTGAATATCACAAGGGACTCGGTACAGGGGCTCCGGCCTGGTTGAGGTGGATGTTTGCCAAGTAATTCTTTGCAGGTGTGCTTGCTGTGCTACTACTGTACACTGCCCTCACTCCTGCTGGTGAGTAGAGTTTTGTACCCCACACCTGCCCCCCTGAGCAATGGGCTTCATCACAATGGTCATCAATCTCCTCTGGTTTTGGCCTTGTGCCCCTCGCTTTGTAAAAAACTATAAAATACACCCCAAAACTTACTTTCCTTTGAGATCTCCCCAACGGACAGAAGACTCTGGGTTGGTGGACAGCTGAGTGGACTTCGACGTTGGTAGCTATAATCCCCTTACTCTCTTTTTCTTATGCTTTGCTTTGTCCTCTTTTCCCTCTATCACATATTAGTGCTGATGAGCACTCAATAAAGTGTGTTTTGCTGTTTAAGTCCCTGGTTTGCTGATAATCTTTTGCACTCTAAGATCAAATAAAAGAACCACATCACGAATCCCACCTTGCGGATTGTGATACCAGGGCACAATCCCAAATAAAGGGAGAGGAAGGATTTGGTTCGACAGGAAGTCCCTTGGTGGCATTTGCCCAAAATTTGACAACAGAAAAACCATTGCGTGCTGTGGACATCACTGGACCAGGACAAATTGTCTTAAAAAATAAACGAATGCTGTTGGATTCTGGAGGAAATGTTACAATTATTGCATGAAAAGATTTGCCTCCTGATTGGCCATTGACTAATGCCTCAGGCACTGTCACCGGAATTGGTAGAACAACACCAACTCATATTAGTGAACATTTTGTAATTATTACAGATTGCAAAGAAGGACTGCACGCTTCAGTAAAACCTCATGTACTCAATACTACCATTTGGATTCTGGGCCGAGATGTTCTTTCCCATTGGGGCTGTCGGTTGGTGATGCTTTTTTAATAGCGGCTGCTGATGCAAGCTTTGCCTGCCCTGTGCTGAAATTAACCTGGACTACAAATTAACCTGTTTGGGTTGATCAGTGGCCGCTACCACAAGAGAAGCTCGTACATCTGCAGTGACTGGTAGACAAAAAACTTGAAGCTGGTCATTTAGTGTTGTCCATGAGTCCTTGGAACACTCCTGTTTTTACCATACAGAAGAAATCTGGTGAGTGGCCTCTATTAGAAGACTTACAAGCAGTGAATGCAGTCATGCAAGATATGGGAAGTCTGAAACCAGGCTTGCCTTCCCCATCTATGTTGCCAGAAAACTGGGACATAGCAATAATTGATCTCAAAGACTGCTTTTTTACCATACTTTTTCATCCTGAAGATTGCGAAAAATTTGCCTTTACTGTGCCCTCCATAAATCGTGCTGCACCAGCGAAAAGGTATCAATGGGTGGTACTGCCTCAAGGGATGAAGAATTCACCCACTATTTGTTAGTGGTATGTGGACCTTGCTTTGGAGCCATGGAGAAAACGACACCCTAACATCATTCTATATCATCATATGAATGACTTATTACTATGCAAGTCCACATCAATTCAGGAAGATGAACTAAAAGAATTAACGTGTCAATTGCAAGCTTGGGGACTCGTGATAGCCCCTGAAAAGATTCAGAAGCAAGAATCATGGAAATACCTTGGTATGACTGTTTCTAACTCAAAAACTTCACCCACAGAAATTGACGATTCAGAAAGAAATTGCATGCCTTAATGATGTACAAAAAATCGTGGGAGATATTCAGTGGATTTGAAAGGTACGTGGCATTACTAATTCCGACCTCGCTCGTCTTTTTGAATTGTTGCAAGACGGCAAACAACCACAAGACCCTCGAGTAATGACCCCAATGGCAAAAAAGGCTTTAGCAAGCATTGAGGTTAAGATTTCTACAACCTGTGCTTACAGACTGGTGTTTGAGCAACCTTTTACCATTTATGTGTATAACACAGACAAAGAAGTTGCAGTTATTATAGGACAATGGATTCCAGGACAGACTGATCCACTATGGATTTTGGAATGGGTCTTCTTGTCCCAAAAAGGGCATGAAACCCTTACTACCTGTTATGATGCTTTTGGAAGTGTGTTGCTAAAAGCACAGAATCAATTAATTACAATGGCAGGACAGAGGGCTGACTTACATTGTATTACCGTTATCTTTGGAACTTCTCCCAGACTTATGTTTGGCAAATGTATCTTTAGCATTAGCTATTCAAGACAGTCAAGTTGACAATCATTATGCGGCATATCCTTTGTTCAAGACACATTTACCATTGCAATCTGAACCCATTGTACAGCAAACACCAGTAGAGGGAGTTACGGTATTTACTGATGGAAGCAGTAAAACGAACAAAGCTGGTTTTGCCTGGAAAGAAGAAAAAGGATGGAAATATGAGACACTAACAGCCCAAGCTTCAGTGTAAATGTTAGAATTAAAAGCAGTGGTAGTGTTAGTGTTCAGGAACACATAATCATGGAATAATTATATGAAGGTGCTTTATTAAAGAGCTCTGGGTGTCAGGGGTACACAGACCCAAATCTGACCCAACTTGGTTTTGAGCTGAACATGTTTTTATACTCTATCGTTATATAACTTATATATTAATTATTCACTTACATTGTTCTATTGTATGTGTCGCTCTATTGGGAATGGCGAGATGAACAACACAGGCTCTCTTGGGAGTCGAACCAGAGAATTTTTCTCGGTTTATTACCTCAGATCTTTTTTATAGACTGATACGTGAAAGTACAGAAAAGTAAAACTCTTACTGGTTAGTGAGCTAACACATCACCATCATTGGTCAGTGGTGTACACCACCCCTCGACCTTCTCTTGCAAGAAAACAAGGAACTGACAAACAGCACCTGCAAGGCTGTTCTCTATCTCTGAGGATTATTTTAATTCCTCCTTATAATTTCCCAGGCCACTTTCTCAGGCGAGACTGAGAAAGTTATGCGGCCTGCTATTCCACAGGCACTGTGCTCCCTGCTTCGTAGTTAGCATCCATATGTATGCACTGATTTTACCCAAGCATGGATTTCTTGTCATCCCCCCCAAACCCCTAACATAGTTTCTCATGATTCTTTAAACAATAATTATATCTAATCGCATCTAACAATTATATCATTTATCATATACTGACTACACAGGTGCAGTTTCACATGATCTTAGCAAGCACAAGGCCTAACATTTCCTAGGGTCTACTTTTAACACTTTTTCCAGGGCTTGCCAAGCCTAATGTAGTGGTTTAGATTTGTCAATTCCGTTTCCCGGCCAATGCACCAAATAAATGTAGTGGTTTTAAAGCATTAACTAAAAAAAAACCCTAGAAAACTTACTTATTTCTTGCTGTGAGATGTGGACTAGAACAAGAGCAAAACAGGCTTAAAACTTAAAAGGAATAAAGAAAGTATATTAACAAAACTACAAGAATAAGAAAACTAAAATAAAACTTCCAGAAAACCCTTTTTTCCCCCACTACCCAACCATTCTTTTGTTCACATGACAGTATAGAGACAACAAACTTTGGAACTTTGGTGCTTAAACAGTCCCCAATTCCTGCTAGAATCATTTCATCAGTCTCTGTAGAGAAACAGAAGTCTTCTTCTGCTAATCTATGGAGTTTCTCACAAGAAAACTATTTCTGTTATAGCTTTCTATTTTTCTGATGTCAGCTGCCCAGAAATCTGTCATCAGATTTTCTCTTCCCATTTCACATCACTCTGAGGTGTGTTATGGGCCATGAGTCTAGGGATGTCATTTTTAAGGATGAGTTATTCAAAGGCAAAAGATCTTTTCATCTGTCTCTGTGAGCTTCCCTGGAAAACAGAAGTTTTCTCTTTGCCTCAAGCGGCCCCAAATCTTCAACTATTACTTCTTCCCCTCTGTTCCAGCACCTCACTGTATCATAATTACTCCACCTTTTGCTCGAAATCTGAACTTTGAACACTCCATTCCTCCCCATATGCTCTGTCATGAATTAAAGTTTTTTCAGAACATTATTGTCCATCTCCATAGTTTTAACAGAAAAATATTTCAGCTTAATTAAAGCATCTCCTTATTCTCTACCTCTTCTGAAGCTTAATTCTTTTCTTTACTGTCTCTGATAGTTTATAAAGTCTCTTTACATGTTGATTACTCTCTTTTTCTTTCTCTGGAAAAAAGGATTAATCTGCAAGTCTCATCTGGGTAATGAAAAGGGTAAAATCTTGCCCAGGCTTTGTAGATGGTTCTGTGATCTCTGCCGGAGCAGCGGCTGGAGCTGTCTGCGATGGAAGATTCTTCATGGCTGCTCTGGAGAGTGGTCACTGTCTCAGCCTGTCGCAGGTCAAGAGCTTTTTTCCTTTCTTTACTCGGCAGTCTCTGGTGAATTCAGTCACAGCAAAAACTGCAGCCGAGCCAGGGACCAGCCTGGCCCGGCCAGAGCCCTGGGCAAGCCCCGCAGGTCCCATCTCCCTGCCGGGAGCCGTGGCAGGCTCAGCCCGGCCCCCGCCCGGGCCGCATGGCCTGGGCAGAGGACGGGAGCCAGCTAAAGCTCAGTTACCTTTCACAGCCAAGAAACAAAGAGACAAAGAAATTCCCAGGCTTAGGTCTTAAGGTGGTGTTCACAGGTTGATCTCACTTTTCAGTGGTTAAAACTGCTGTCAATTCTTAGAAATGGCCATCTGTTGGCTAGGAGACAAACTCCCATCAGCCTCCAGCAGTTTTAACTTCCTTAGGTGTTTCTCTTTGTTTTCTTAAATGCCAGTCTATCACACCTAACTTTCTAACTCACGAAATTTTCTATGATTTTAAAATCTTTTACTATCAGTAGCTGCCCTGTATAAGTGGCAACATCATCCTATTAATTTAACCTGTGATTGTTTGTACGTAGTTAGGATGCACAGAACTTTAATAGGCCAAATCACCAATGTGTTGTTATTTAATGTGATGCTTGAATTGTGGGATATTTTACAAAGTCATTTATATCCTCTGTTCATCACACACATTAAGAGCCATACATCACTGCCTGGAGGTTTAGTTAAAAGCAATGCCTTTATTGATCAAATTGTTAGTGTCCACCCTGTATTGAAATGTACATCAGATTGGATTACAGAAGCAACCAAATCACATCAATTTTATAATCAATCCTCACGGGCATTGCAGAAATTATTTAATATCTCAAAAAATAATACCAGGGCTATTTTAGCCTCCTGTCCCGATTGTGCCCGAATAACCCCTATCCAAGAAGGGGGAGTAAACCCACGAGGCTTACAACCATGCGTTTTGTGGCAGACAGATATTACTGAATATCATTCTTTTGGTCAGTTGAAATATGTTCATGTGTCCGTTGACACATGCTCTCATGTTTTGTGGGAGTCTGCACATACATCGACCTCATCGAAGGCTGTCAAACAACATTGCTTGCTTGCTTTTGCAGCCTTAGGCAAACCTGAATCTATAAAAACAGATAATGGTCCCGCCTATATTAGCAAAGCTACTGAACTTTTTTTGCAAGACTGGGGAATATCTCATTCAACAGGTATTCCTTACAATAGTCCTGGACAAGCAATTGTAGAACACACTCACCAAATGTTGAAACGCTATTTTCCTATTTTTCAAAAACAGGGGGAACTGTTTCCCCATGACATAGTGGCCAAAACAGTGTATGTTTTAAATTGGATGAATATTAGAAATGAACAAGAAGTTCAGGCAAACTTACATTTGACAGAAAACGAAAAGGCAAATTTTGATCAAAAAGTAATAGTACAGGGTTTTAATTCAATTCGTGAGATATGGGAAGGTCCAAAGGCCTTAATTATGTGAGGAAGGGGTTATGCTTGTGTTATTTCAGGTGAAGAAGCATGACCTCAGTGGGTCCCTGCGAAGTGGATATGACCAGCAGTAGATGATTCCGAATCTTGATCCAGCCGCATATCAATTCCAGTTGCATCGCCTGAAGAAGACACTGTACCCCTGGTTGAAGAAAATTCACCTAGACGCTGTGTCAGCAGTAACAGCGTTACTTGACTTAGACGTGTTTCATAGTACCTGCAACATTAGGAAATTCACTACAGAGCAAAAAGATTTTTTAGAACATTGCCGTATATCACATGGCACGGCTTGCAGGCCATGGATTAAAGTTTGGTGTAATTCATGTCTTACTAGTAAGTGGCCCGTAGTGCGACTACATGACAAGGAGACACATTGGTTATGTGAGCAGTGTTATCGTACTATCATACGCTTTGATCACTATCAATTTTTGCAACAAATTTTTTGGCAAGATTAAGCTTTATTGCAAGGCGCTTTGGGGGAGGGACCTTTGTTTATTAGACAGCATCATAATTTTCTAAACGCTTTACAGTTAATCGAAAATATAGAACAAAGAGTGGTTGCGTAATTGCTTTTAACAATATTAAAAATAGTTGCACGAGAAGAAAATATCAAGCAAAATAAAATTGTTGCAGTGGAATGTGTGTTAGAGTCTGAGGCACAGAGTGTGCACTTGTCTCTAATACCTGGCTCTGACATCCAAGAAAACACTGAATTTCATATAACACCATGAAAACAACTGTTAAAGTTAAATAGATAAGCTAAAAGTATGAGTGTGTAAATTAGAAAGTTTTCTTAAGTCACTGGGTGAAAAAGTTAGTTTAGAGTTTAAACAAGTTTGGAGAGCCGAAGACAAGATGGAGGATTCAGGGTGTTGTCTCTTTTCCTTCTTTCTTTTTCATCTTCTTCTAGAGGTTTTTGGGTAATAGTAAGTGATTGGATAGAGAATGCCACAGTGCAGCACACAGGTGACAGGTCATTGGGTCACTAAGAAAAATAATTTACCTCTCTATTGTTAACTGGGTGAGAATAAGTATAAAGATAAAAGAGCTGCATGTTTTGGGGCCATTTTGTGCTATTAAAGCCAACTTGAGTCAGGCGATGGTGCATTGAACTTGAGCAAAATGATCTGGGGAAGACCTGCCAAGTCTTTTGGTAATATATGAATAAACATGAGAAACAAGAAGCAAATGAGCCTTTGGAGAGTCTTTCCTGAAACAAAATAGATAAGGGAGACTCCCTGTGAAGGAGTATCCCAAAAGACTCGGCCCTGAAAAGAAACCGAAAACCCACAGCAGCAAGTTGAGCAACAATGTGGAATAGGGAATATGGTTCATCTAAACTGGTTTGTGACATATAACAAATGGGAGCTCCAAAAGAAAAGATGACAGAGTCGAAAGCAATCTTTTTGATAGTTTTGTGTAGCCTGTTTTTATCAGGGAATGGGATGATCCACATGCCCGCCAGACAAAATTTGTGGGTGACATGGGCAAATGCCTCGGGGTTAACCGATTTTTAAATTTATCTACTCCTGAAGATCTTTTTCAAACTTGTTTGATTGGATTCCCTTTATATCCAAATAACAAAACCATTTTGGGATATATGAAAGAATTATCCATCAATTATACTAGCCCATAGAGAAGGGACAACTGCGGTTGTATGTGTCTCAACACCACTGAGTATCAATGGCCATACAAATGACATGGACTGTGGCAACAAGCTATTATTCAATTTTAAAATAAGATGTTGCCTTTGCCTCCACAAGAATTAAATTTCTTGGGTAGTGTTTAGCCTGGTTCTTATGAGAATGTGTTGTCGTATCTTAGCTGTAGTACTTGGCCATGTTCAATGGATCTGGAGTAATCAATTTTGGTAATCCATGGAAGACTTGGATGACCCATCAGGGAGACGCAGAAATTGCTTTAGAATTTTTTGGTTATTAAAATGTCGGTAGTAATTATAATTGGAACATTGGTAATTCAGAAGCTTTTGCAGTGAATGTTACAGGAGGACTTGAACTCCCAGATGGTATTTTTTTGATTTGTGGAAATAGGGCTTGGCATTCCCTTTAAACCAGTAGGTGGTCCATGTTATTTGGGAAGATTAACTATGTTTTCACCTAGTAAGTTATGGTGGGTAAACGCTATCCTATCAAAAAATGATAAGCGACAAAGAAGAGAAGTAAAGAACTTTGATGAAATTTGTGATGACAATGTTAATATTCCTAGTAAAGCAGAGGCCATTGAAGCATCATTTTTTGTGCCAGGAGTAATGGCAGCAAAGAATTATAAAACTATAAAAAAGTTGGCATGTTGGGCTGAAAAGCAATTTAACATCAGAAATATTATCTGAAGTATTAGCTGACGTAGAGGGTATTTGACATACAACTTTACAAAATAGAGCTGCCATAGATTTTTTGTTATTTGCACAAGGTCATGGTTGTGAGGAGTTTGAAGGGATGTGTTGTTTTAACTTGTCGGATCATTCTGTTTCAATCCATAAACAACTTGCCATTTTAAAAGAAAACATGAACAAAATCAGAATTCATTCTGACCCATTGTCAGATTGGTTAGAGTCATGGGGCTTAGGGTCTTGGTTAGCAGAAATAGTAAAGAATATTTTGGCAATGTGCTTGCCAATGTTATTAATTTTAGTCTGCATACCCTGTTTAATAAACTGTTTTTGCAGAGTAGCAGAAAAAAGTGCAGATGCACTTTTTAAGAAAAGAGGGGGAGATGTCGAGGCCTGAGCTATTTTAGAATAGTTGGAAATGAATCAAGGACATCAACGAGGTCAGTAAAGAAGAAGTTTTGCTGATGTGGCAAAGAATTAGGGATTTTAGCCAGCAAAAGAAGATGTGCACCTGGAGTGGGGGGAAATGAAGCTGATAACATCAGCCAATAAGAAGGAGAATGATTGTGTGTGGACGGCTCGTGAAAAATGTATGCAACCAATTATGTAGCTAGATGACAGCAGCTAGGCATGTACACAGAAATATAATTGTATAAATAACCATCAACTGCTGCTATAATTTCTAATGTCCCCTGCCTCTCTGTTACCACTGCCCTGCAGCAGCCAGGGAAACAGGGGAGATAGTTCAGCTTATCAAAGAAGAACCTAAAAACAAGGCTCTTTCCCTTTGCTGAGATGGCAGTTACAGCTTTATTTCTTGGGATCCTACGGAGTGAGGTAGCAGGAGGGAAAGAGGAAGAGGTATCGATAAGCACTCCTTTTTTGAAGACAGGGGGAAAGGGGTGGGGGGGATTCACACAACCAATAAGGGGAACTGGGGAGAAAAAGATAAGGGAAAGAAACTTACAATTCTACATTTTCGGGGGTACATTCTTTGGGTCATACCATTTTTCCTAACTGCATTACAACAAACTGCAAGTAAATTTTGTATGACTTCTGCATCATATTGGTGTTCGTGTCGTTCCTGTCTTGCATGATGAAAACTACCCCAGCACAGCTGCTCCCAGGTCATGATATGTGAAAATCACTCAAGGTTTAAAGGAACCATTCTTGCCATTTCTTGAGAAAATAGCAGTGGCCTTGGAGAAATAAGTTGAGGATAACCTGAGACAGATCTTGTGTAAACAACTAGCAAGGGATAATGCCAATGAAGACTGCAGGAAGATCATAAAGGCTCTTCCAGGGGACCCCTCAATAACAGAGATGGTCCAAGCATGTCCCAAAATAGGCTCTGTAGAGCACAAAATGTCTGCTTTGGCTGCTGCTCTAACATCAAGCGGGCCATCAGGGTGGTTCCTGGAAGTAAAGTAATGCACAGAGTAAGGCTCAACAGGTGAAGCAGAAGAGAAAAGGAAAGGGTAATTTCTTGTGTGCTAGATGTAACAAACCAGGTCATTTTGCGAACCAATGTAAATCTAGATACCATGCCAATGGTCAGCTTCTGATGGATTTGGGAAACGTGAGCAGGAGCGCACAAGGGAACTGCTCTCTGACAGAAATGAGTTCCCAGGGCACAGCTCCAGTGCAGGCCTACTCAGCCAGCTTAGTGGAAGCACCCAAGGACCTGCCAGGGTGAATGTACACATCGCAGCAACAGTCACACTAGATTCTAGTTGTGTGTATAAGGTTCCCCTGGATGCATTTGGTCCTCTGGGTCAAGGATTAAGTGCACTGCTTGTGAGAAGATCTAGTGCAACCCTACAGGGGATATTTGTGCATTCAGGAGTCATTGATGCTGACTTCACAGGACAAATTTGTTCCATGGTTTCCACACCCACCCCCACCCCCCCACCCCCCCCCCCTTTTACTATCCCTGAAAAGACTCGCATTGCTGAACTTGTGCCTTTTAAGTCCTCTGTCCCTAGGACTGTTGACCAGACTCGTGGAGATGGTGGCTTTGGATCTACTGGACTGCAGCAGGTTTTCTGGTCTGCATACGTTTCCAATCAGTGACCTCAAATGACGTGTACCCTGAATCTACTAAATGCCATCTGGCCTCAGATCCAGGTCCGAGGTCTCATCGACACCAGCGTGGATGTGACAATCGTTTCCTCTGCGTGGCCTCCATCCTGGCCCTTGACTTCTGTTGATTCGACCATTGAGGGTCTGGGAGGTGCTACATAGACCTTTGTGAGCCAATGGTCTGTGCTGATCAAAAACCCAGAGGGACAAACAGCTACAGTCCAGCCTTATGTCACTGCAGCTCCACAACCTCTGGGGGTGGGATGTTTTGGCAGTATGGGGGGTACAGATTGGGACACATTTTTGATGGCGGCCCCTGTGGTGAAGGGCACACAGCTTTCCACACTGCCTTTACGGTGGCTGGTGACCAAACCCATCTGGGAAAACCAGTGGCCTTTGGCAAAAAAGAAGTTAGTTGCCCTTTGTGAATTGGTCCAGGAACAATTGCAGCAGAGACACATTGAGCCTTCCACTAGTCCCTGGAACAGTCCTACTTTTGTGGTCAAGAAAAAATCTGGGAAATGGAGATTGTTGCAGGATCTCTGCAAGATCAATACAGTCATAGAAAGCATGGGGGCACTGCAGCCTGGCATGCCCTCACCTACCATGCTTCCTATGGGGTGGACAATTCCGATCATTGATTTAAAGGATTGTTTTTCTATGATTCCTTTACATCCTGATGACAAGCAAAAATTTGCTTTCATGGTACCTAAAATTAACAATGCTGAACCCGTGCAGAGGTATCAATGGAAGGTTTTGCCACAGGGCTGCAAGAACAGCTTGACTATCTGTCAATGGTATGTGGCTCAGGCCTTGTCCGGAGTCTGTGAGCAGTTCCCTGAGGCATACTGCTATCATTACATGGATGACATCCTGGTGGCAGCATCCACCCAGGACAAACTACTGAAGATACAGCCTCAGCTGTTCAATGCCCTGCATTCTTATGGTCTGCAGGTGGCTCCAGAGAAGGTTCAACAGCATCCTCCTTGGAAATACTTAGGAGTCAAAATCTTAGATCAAACCATTCACCATCAGGAGGTGCAATTCACAGATTCTATCAAGACTCTGAATGATGCCCAGAAATTTATGGGTATCATCACGTGGTTACGTCCTTACTTGGGGCTGACCACAGCACAGTTGTCCCCATTGTTGAATATTTTAAAGGGGGACCCTGATCTGAATTCACCTTGAGAGCTGACTCCTGAACCGTGGCGAGAGCTGGAGGATGTTCAACAAGCTGTCTCTGATCGGCAGGTTTACCGGGTAGATCCCTCCATTGATATCACTGTTTTCATTACTTGTCCAGAGTCTTATCCTACAGGTATCATTGGCCAATGGAGCGAACAATGGTCTGATCCTTTGCACATTTTGGAATGGGTCTTTCTGCCCCATCAACCAAAAAAGACAGCACCCACATTGTTTGAATTGGTTGCTCAATTGATAATTAAATGCCATCAGAGGTGTTTGCAGTTAATGGCAGCTGACCCTGGAAAAATCATCCTTCCAATACGACAGGAGGAATTTGAATGGAGTCTTACCAACAGCGTTTCCTTACAGAGTGCGCTGCAAAACATTTCAGGGCAGATTGCTTACCATCTGCCCAGCCACAAACTATTGCAATTGGCAAAGTCAGCTGAATTGTCCTTTAGGCCAAAAAGTAGTCAGGTGCCAGTGCAAGGACCCACCATTTTCACTGACGGTTGAGGAAGAACGGGGAAAGCCGTTGTTACATGGAAGGATGAATCTGAGGGGCAAGTGCTGGAAGGCCACAAGTCGGGCTCAGCCCAGTTAGTTGAACTAAGGGCTGCGACCATGGCATTCCAGTGGTTATCTCAGGTACCACTGAATTTGGTCACTGATTCTGCTTATGTAGCAGATTTAGCCAAGCGTTTGGATCGTGCACTTTTGAAAGAAGTTGATAACGAGCACTTATTTTGGTTGCTGAAATCTTTGTGGTGCATAATCCAGGCCCAAGTTAACCCATATTACATCTTGCATATTCGGAGTCACACCAGCTTACCAGGTTTCAAACCAGAAGGTAATGTCAGGGCTGATAGGCTAGCTAAGCTTGCATGTGTAGCACCTCAGCCTGACAAAATTGCACAAGCTAAGGCATCGCATGATTTTTTTCATCAAAGTGAACATACCCTGCAAAAGCAACTTCACTTAACACCAACTGAGTCTCGTGACATTGTCAGTTCTTGCTCTGACTGTCATGGACTCGCTGCACCTTTACCAGCTGGGGTAAACCCCAGAGGCCTAAAGGCCTTGCAGCTTTGGCAAACAGATGTCACTCACATTGCTGAATTTGGTCAGTTTAAGTATGTGCATGTGTCTATTGGCACCTCATCTGCTATGTGGGCATCTGCTCACACTGGAGAAAAAGGTTGTGATGTTATTGCCCATTGGAAGATCACATTTGCAGTCTTAGGCATACCTTCTTCTCTGAAAACTGATAATGGTCCTGCCTATGCCTCACAGAAAACACTACAGTTTTTACAGTTGTGGAGAGTTTCACACAAATTCAATATTCCACATTCTCCAATTGGGCAAGCTATTGTTGAACACCCTCATGGTACCCTAAAGCGTGTTCTGGAAAAACAAAAAACGGGAATGACTGGAGAAACCCTGCACAGACGGTTAGAGAAAGCTCTATATACAATCAATCACCTCACAGTGACAAAAAATTCTGACAACCCTGTAATTTTGAATAATTTCCTTTTGTTGCAGTCCTCAGGTGAGATGCATCTGCCTCGAGCCAAAATCTGGGTGAGAGACCTAACCACTAACAAGTGGCAAGGCCCGTGTGAGCTCATCACTTGGGGTGGTGGGTATGCATGTGTTTCCACAGATACTGGAATACGGTGGATACCTGCAAGATGCATTCACCCTGACCTGCGACATCAAGGGCAGAAAGTAGCCAACAGGTGACCTTTGGATGATGATCAGGATGCCAATCATCCATCAGATGGCCCTTGTACAAGTAAAGAGTGAGCATTCTGCCCTGTTGACAAGTTAGACTGTCAGTTTTGAGCAGACTAATGATGTTTGGTCTGCTGTTTAACTAGTTGTATTAGAGTTAACCATCAGTTCCTTGCAAGAAGAAAACAAGACTTTACAGTGGTACATCAAGGATTCAGTAACATACGCCAGAAAATCTCCCTGATCATCCTAAATCGGTGTCCATTCGAGGTTTTGTTGATAACTGAAAGGAGACCTCTTGTGCTGTGTTTGTTCTTTTTCCTGCAAAGGCCCAGCAGGAAATTACAAACACTGCCTTTTTGCCCTAAAACAAAAAGAGGAATTATGGATGCTAAATGCAAGCAGCAAACAGGGAGCACAGTGCCTGTGGAAAAGCAGGCTGCATAAGTTTCTCAGACTCGCCTGAGAAATCATAAGGACGAATCAAAAAAAAATCCTTAGAGACAGAAGACAGACTTGCAGGTGTTGTTTGTCAGTTTCTTGTTTTCTTGCAAGAGAAGAAACCCTAACACCTAACCCTAGGGTTAGTGTGGTGTACCCTGCTATTTATCCCCCCCACTATCACCCCCAGGAAGGTGCCCGCCCACACCGCAGTCTGGGGGGAGGGAGTTTTTTTGCAAGGACAAAAGATAAAAGACAAGGAGGCTCTTTTCTTCCCAGGACAATATCCCCGCTTTTATCCAAACAGATCCAGGGCAGAAAAGAGGAAGGGTCTGGCTCGCGCTGGTTTTTGAACGGAGGGAAAGGGGGTGGGGAAAGGCAGGTTACAACCAATCGGAAGAACCCAAAGGGGAGGAGTGGGGGGGTGTCGCCCTGAGAATTAAACCTTCTGATCTTTTTTTCATAGTTTCTAGCCACTTTCCCAGGAAAGTAACTATAAACATAGGTGTTTATACATTCCATTAAAGAAATGTCTTTTGATGGACGTTTCTCATGACCAGTGTGGTTGGGAAGGTAGTAACCTAACTATCCAATCCCTGGTCGTTGCCGAGAATCTATAAATACTTAAACCACAGAATAAATCACACTCTTTCCTATCACACATTGAGCTGTGTCTGTGTGAATCATTTCGTGTCCAACAGCGACATCTGGTGACCACGAAGTGTATTGCAGGTACCGGTAGCAGTGTTGTTTGGTGAGTTTCTGTACGATGGCTTCTCTTGGGTTCTCCCCAACGGATGCCTTGGTTATGGAATTTTGACGTGCTGCATTAGATAGGAAGCAGATCGACGTTTCGGATGCTGATTTTCAGCAGTTGTATTCTTATGGAAGAGATGTGGGTTTTTTTCCTATGGTTGACGCAGTTTTTTCGAAGCACACTTGGGATGCTATAGGAGATTCCCTGATTCAGGCTATGCCCGCAGGGTAAAATGCAAACATAGTTTGGCTCCTGATGATCTCGCGACAGTGTGACTGTGCTCTGGACAGCTGTGCCTCTTCTTCTGCTAGTTCAGTGGCTGTTTTCTCTGACTTGGACTAAGAGGACGACATGGATTCCAACTTTGAGGGCTGGGTGTAGTTATCTCTTTCCCACCGTGATGCGGGGCTGGGGGAGGGCTGTGTCTTGGATTCTGAGGTTTGCTCCTCTGGGGTTGCTGCGGCCCCCAGCGAGTTGGGCCCCTACAGGCAGGCGGGCGGGGACCAGCTGGCTCTAGAGGGCTCTGCGGAGATGATGGGGGTGGCCCCGCCTCACCCGACGCCCAAGAGGGGGAAGTGCGGGGAGGGGTCACCTTCTCTATTGAAAGACCGCCAGCTATTCACCAGTCTTCACAGAAGTAATCGTGAACGCCGTTTATTTCTATCTTTAGCACACCTTTTATAGGGTTCTACAGGGTCTGCAGGCAGAGTAAGCTACTATTGGCTAACACACACAGGTTTTTTCTCTTACACACAAGGATATTGTTTTGCTTTACTCTCTCTTCTGCATGAAGGTTTCAAGGACTTTAGCCTTTAATATCACGACTTATTTCAAAGGCTGGTTTGTGCATACAGGCCTTTACTAATATATAAAATATATCAACAATTCCCCCTTTCTCTTTTTGCACAAACTAGGCTTTGGATAAGATATCATACAACTTAGACTGTTATCCCAATTAACATTATAAGTAAAGTCCGTCCCCCTTCTAGCAAAAGAGACCTCAACCATCCAGTGATACCCCAGATGCCGAACCAACTCCCAATGGGGTCACTATCTTCTTTCAGGGCATGTAACCCATCCTGTAGCTGTTGTAGTTGCTTATGGATGGAAGCTGAATGATCAGTAAGATCCAGACAGCACACGCCTTCAGATTCCTCACAACCATGTCCTTGTGCTAAGAGCAAAAGCTCAATTGCAGCTCGATTTTATAATACTGCATGATGTACGCTACTCACATAGGCTGAAAGCTCACTTAACATTTTGGATGTTAAGTTCAATTCTTCCTTAGTCTAACAAGCGAGCCTTTTTGAAGTTGCTAGGCCTTAATTCATTCAGGCTTCGCTTTGACTGTTTGATGTTCTTCATTTTGCTAGCTATATTCAACAACTGATGTAAGCTTGGGTGGAACAAAGTTAGTTTCTCAAGATAACAGGGTCCTCTGTGGATTAGCAGGAATCTAATTCCATGCTCTATCTCCACAGATTAGGAATATGGAATTAGGTAATCGCTTTGGTAATTGTCCTGTGAGATTGCACCACAAATAAAGGCTTTACTTTCAATGGTAGTAACGAGATTAGCTATAGGGTTGACTGCAGCTCAGTGCTACATTACTTTGTTAGAATGACTTTTTGTTGGGGGCTCAAACATTATCCATCCACCTGAGGTATTGGTGGAACTTAACAAATCTAATTCTTCTGAGGGTTGTAACATTGAGAACTTTGGTAATTTTTGCTTGCCAACAGGCTTCAAGGTGTCTTAATGTGAAGCCAACAGTGCGATTGCACTCTTGCAGCATTGCCAATCGATTCAGTCGAGTCTCGTTACTAATTAAACCTTTAAATGCTGGAGGATCCCATTCAGGGACTCCTATGAGACAGGTGCGAAAGGATCTCCAGGGGTGGCTAGGCTTAGACACATTGACCTTTGGCCAGTTCAGTGTGCCAGAGTGACCCATATGTTCTGCCACTTTTGGATGTTAGTTAGCAGACAGTTGGTCGGGACTATACACATCACAATTACCATAAGCAGTTGGTTCCATGTAAATGACATCATATTTGCAAACTCACAGCTAAAACTTTAACGTTAAATGAACTTTCAAAGATGCTTACACTACCTCTTGAAGGGGGAATACTTATACTTTATACTAACATAACAATTACTACACAGGCTAAACTCTTTATCTTAAACTATTATCTAACTACCTTTAACACACGTGCTCTGGTATATATATAGTCTAAGCGTGAAAGCAATTTGCTGAAAGGGTAAACACACAACTACAATTTGCTTTATATACAGTTAGATAGAGTCTACACTTTTCTTAGATCTTCTACAGAATTTCTCTAACACAATTCAGTCCTGGAATGTTCACTGCTCCTGTGATGTCAGCTGGCAGCTGATCGGTGACTGAGGGCTTTGATGTTCAAGTTGTTCTTCAGATCCTTCTAAATCTTAAAACAAAGGATGCCTGAAAAATTGGTAGAGACACAACATCATAATAACAACATAAAATTTCTGTTGGCAACTGTCTGTGTAGTGTTCAGACACAACTGTGTCCTGGCAGGTCCACTTCTGATCCATGTCTGGAGTACCAAGGCTGTGTGATGACATCTCTGTTCACTGGATCTCATGTGTTCAGAGGCAGACAGTCTGGTCAGATGAACAGGTGACCTTTTTGAACCTGCCAACAAAACACAGACACTTCTCTCCTTGAAGTTAATGAATTACACTAATCAAATGCTTTTAGGGCATCCATTTCCCCCGATTTCTTAAAAAAAAAATAAAAATTAGATGTACTTCTGTTATAAACATCAACATCAACACAAAACCATATACACAATTAATAAGAACTTATACCAGTTAAAAATCAATTAAATCATAAACATTATTAATAACATATGTAATATAAAACTACTATTAATTACTAAAACACTGCACCAGCATCCCATAGTTAGCAAACAAACAGAAACAAAAAAATCAGTGAAGGATTGGGTAATCACCTCCGGAAATGATTCTCCAAGCCCACTTCAAAATTGATCCAGCTGTCATATTAATAGGGTCAAATTGTTGAGTCAAAAACTGACTCAAATACTCTTTTGGTACAGAAAACATCTGGATCTGTTGGCAAACATTTCATCCAGGTAAAGTCAAGGCTTGGCCAGGGCCTGGCTTTAAACTGGAAAGATGCCTCTTAACATATTTCTAGAACAAGGTTCTCAATAGTAGCAGCTATGAGATGCTTACAGCACAGCAAACTGTTAAAATGCATTTGTACAAAGCAAATGATCAGGAGCCTTAGGTACCAGACCAATTAAACCATGCAGCAGTTGGTTTAATCTGAAGCCTCCCCCATGGCAGCTGACTCTCAGAAATGGTACATCTTCTTAAAATTCTGGAAACACTGAAAAATAAGAAAGCTATAAGAAACAAAAACTTCAGAGACTGCAACAAACAATAGAACTCCCGATGAAGTCAAGGGTGTCACACTGCATTCACTTCTATCCACAAGCAGGTGTTCACCAGTGTTCCATCACAGCTGTTTCAGTTGTGGCTGTCTTCATCTCTCTAGGAAAATAACTATACTTTGCAGTTTAAACAAGTGTCTCCAATAAAACATAAAACAATTTAAATTAAACAATATTTAAACCTAACAATAATCATTTATAACAAAAGGAAATAACAAACTTAACCTTAAAAGAATATCTAAGTTAGGAAACTTAACTTAAAAACATTCAAGCCTAAACATTATAAAACTTGACTATCCTTAATTCTATTAACACTTAATCTATACTAAATAAAAACATAACTTAATCTTATTCTGTTACTACAAAAAAGCAACTAAAAGTTTGATATATACCTCTTAAACACAGTATAACAATAACATGGATTCACTATAGAGATTATAAAAACGTAACAAATCCATCACAATTCTATGTCATCTAGCTTTGAGAATAACTCACAATAACTGCAAATGTTACTAAAATACTTATTCATAACAGGAATTTACCTAGTATATACTTAAGATGGTTAGGATTTTGAAGTGCAATTTTTCTAGAGAAAAACCACAACAACACAGGATTTGGCAGGTTGCCATTTAGCTTTTGTAGCACTTTTCAAAAGTACTACATTTACATTTTTTCAGAAACATTAAGTCCAATTCTTAAACTAAAATCCAAAATCCAAATTGGTATATATGCAGTTATTTGTGTTTTATATAACAAAAGAACTCATATTGAAATTACCTTATTAAAATTGTGGAAAAAACAAGCAAATAGATAATATATACTTTAACTTAACTTTGTCTTGTACAGTAAAGTTCTCTTAACTAATTATTTTTTAAACCACAAACCTCTTCTGCAGATAACATTAATTGGAAGGTTTTCCTAGAAGCTGTAAATCACACCATGTTTTAACCTTAAGTTCTAAAACAAATTATTGCAAGGCAACTTCTGTTAAACACTTTTTCTCTCTTTTTTTTTTTTTTTTTTTAACTTTCAAAGAACCACAATAATTTCTCCAATAAAACTCTAAAAACTGCAATTGCATAAACTCATAATTACTTAAAACACAAAATTAACTCTACAATGGTATTGTGAAAAACGAAGTTCACTCCTGTAAATTTTAAAAAGTTTAATAAAGACAATAAGAGACATAAAATAAAGCAAAGAGTTACGGCCGGGTGCCTTGGCGCGCTGCCAAGAGCACACCTGGTATCTCATGGATACCCCTTTTATCCCATCCTTGCTGTGAGGGGTTAATGCATATTCAAGCATGTCCCCTCCCTGGTTCCGCCTTCTTGGATCATGCTCTTGCACAGTCTCAGTTTCTGCTGGTCAGCATAATTTTTTTGCTGGTCATCATTATTCTTGCTGGTCAGCATTCTTTTAGAGTCTGGTTTCCTTTTTTCTGCAGATGGTCAGTTGTTGATAAGGGTCTGGGCCCCTCATCCTTCCTCTGAGGGCAGCTGAGCTTATCTTTCCCCCCTGCCCACGTCCTGGTACCGGTTTTTTTTGATAACAGTTTGCTCTCCATTTCCTGCTGCTGATAACAGCCTGTTTTCCACAGCTTGATCCTCCCATTGTCTTGCCTTGTCCGGATGAAACATATCTTTATTATTCAGAATTCCTATCTAAGCCTATAACTTACTAAGAGAGAAAAGAATATAGTGAAAGCATATAATATATATTTATCAGAATAATTGTGAAAAGCCAATATTTACAACATGAATTCACAACAACCTCTCCTTTTATTTTTTTTATAAATCATTTGGCTTGAGCAATAATTCTTGTTTCCTAGCTTCTAGCACTCGTACATTTTTCTCACAAATCAATTTAGCTTCTTCTAGCGGATCTTTCACATTATTTTGTTTTCTTAATATCATGATTTTTTGTGCCGTTCCAGATGTAGCCAATTTTGGGTCTGTAGGCATTGCTACTATTTGCATGCCCTGCACCACTTTGGTGATTAGTTGGATGAAACAGGGGATTAGACAAGGAAGGAATATTAAACCAGCTGTAGCGCATAGGAAGAAGAAACTTAGCTTCTTCCACCATTCTGTCCCCAACAGGTTATTCCACCAATTGGTGGTCATCATTGACTCCCATTTTTGGACTGGCACATGGGCTATTTTTCTGATGTTCTTGGCGATATCTAGAACGGCATTTCCATTGTCATCAATTTGCAAACAACAATCTGATGTATTAAATTTCCCGCAAATACCCCCCTCTTCAGCCAATAGATAGTCCAAAGCCAGTCTATTCTGATATATTGCAGCTCTGGCTTGGCGTTGCTGACTGACTATTAATTCCATAGCCCCAGCTGTTTCATTGGTTATGATTTCTACTACAGCTTGGAGTCTTATAATGCGATTTAGCATGTAAATTGGGGTTTGATATCCCCAACTTCCATCTTGTGCCCAAGTAGCTGGCCCATATGTTTCTAGTATGCGTTCAGGGGGCCATTCCTCATCTCCCCATTTTTGAGGTCCTCCAAACAATTCCCTTTTATTTCTTTTTAGGTCCTCATAAACCGGCACTCCGAATTGATCTCCATCTGGTCCTGGCAAAAGGAAGAATCTTGGTTGAATGATTCCCAGAGTACAACTCCCTTTCCATTGTGAAGGGAGCTTTGGGTATGCCCTTTTCCCACATATCCAAAATAAGCCATCTGGTGCCTTCCAATAGTCATTTTTCTGTTGATTTATATTTTCCCAAAATTTAGATATTTCTGGGATTCCAGAGTAAGGATTTTTCCCTTTACCATTACATCTGAAGAGTCTGGTTCGATTATCATACACACAATTCTTTTCTTTTACTTTTCCTTGAGTCCAATACAAAGTTGGTTCCTCTGGGATCCACCATGTAGAAGTTCCATTGCTAACCTTATACCTTTTACAGGGAGTTTTCCCTATTTCTTTAATAAATTCCTTACCAGTTCGCCATAAACATTCTTCCCCTATCACTGTTGAACTTAGAATCCATCCTTCTGGTCGAGTCCCCCCTCTTATATTGGTCCGGTTCCACTTAAGGAGTTCCACCGGGCCTATGCTACTACCTTTCCATGGCCATTCCTCCGTCATCAAGGCTCCTCCACAGACCCAGCAGTTCGTTATGTTAAGTTCTTTACTTATCCTCTCCCCTAAATCCACAAACAGGTTTTTCCCTAGTCTTGAGATATCTATTTCCCCTTTTAATTGCTTTTTGAGCCTTGCATACAGGTCCTGACGTGAGGTTAAGTTAGGTTTAGGTTTCTGTGTTGGTTTTATCTTTTTTTCTTATCACTTGCTCTTTTATCAAATCTTGGGTCTTTCCCTTGACCGCCCCCGTGAAGCAAATCCATTTTTCCCCTTTTGGGCAAGTGCTTCCCAATCTAGTACCACTGACTCCTAAGTTTTCTGTGTTCCAATATTTTTCTCCTTTATGTATACAGGTACTTAACTTGGATGGGTTATAGCAGTGACTATTGATATTGGTGTGGGTAATAAGAAAGAAACCCCGGCGTTTTTCCATGTAAAGTTTTCGATAGCATTTGTAACATGGCTTTGCTGGGGTCCCAAAAGGGAAAAGGATAAGTGACAGAAGAAGGAATAATAGGGGTCCAGTATGGCTTACACCCCCACCCATCCTGCCTATGAGGTTGCAGCTCACAGCAGGTGTTTTATATTCTTCTTGGTGGCGAGTTATAGAAGCCAATCTGGTCTTGCCCCCTATTTCCTTGTCACTTCCTCTTTTGTAATTTCCAAGCAAATTTCTTTTGACACCTTTTAGCAGTAGTATCCCACCGTTCCTCAGGTATTTCCCACTCAACAGGCACCAGTAATTCCCATCCACAGAGCAGAGTTATTATTTCAGTTGCCTGCAATTCTGTTTGGATAGAGGATCTATTATGTGTTCGACACTCCCTACAACAAGAACGCCGATTGTGTGAGCTGCAATACCAATTTTTCCCACAACTTAAACACTTATATTTAACCCAGCTAGCATGTCCCGTATTGGGATGATTTATACAAGGTATATGGTGTGGCACTGATGGAAGTTGTGATTCTCCCCCTTCTTTATACAGATCACAGGCCAAAGCAAAAATATGAGGATTTCCTGACCGAAACAGCCCCGATCCTCCTGTTTGGAGAGGGAGTATTCCTCCCCAAGGTGGATATCGAAGGTGTCTCAGAACTTGTCCAGGCAGGACTTGAAACCACTGATACAGGCTTGGTCTCACTTCCCAATTAGGCGTGATTCTTTGCTCATCCCTTGGATCCTGTGGATTGTCCCAGTTCATTACCACCCAGCCCCCGCTTTAGAGTCAATTTGGTATCACCCGGTTCAGAAGTTATAATCCACTCCTCAGGTCTTTTCACAGGTCCCTTGATTCTACTGGCGTGGATCCAACCTCGCTCCCTGGTCCGGATTGCGGCCTCCGTTGTCAGCAGTACCTGAAAAGGACCTTCCCATTGAGGAGTTAAAGATTGTTCCTTCCATGTCTTTACCAGTACCCATTCTCCTGGATGAATATTATGAATTTTGAACTCCAAAGGGGTGGTTTGAGGGATCATTCCTTTTAGCCTTAGGTTTTCAAGTGTTTTAGCAATTGTGGTGACATATTTTCTGACACTTATTTCCCCTACTTCATAAGTGGCAGTTTCATGTCGGGTGGTAAGGAAGGGTAGTCCAAACATCATTTCATAGGGTGACACTCCCAGGTCTGACCTGGGTTGTGTTCGAACCCTTAATAGAGCCAGAGGTAAACATTTTACCCAGGACATCTGGGTTTCAATCATTAATTTTGTTAAGGTCTTCTTTAAAGTTTGATTCATTCTTTCCACCTGGCCTGAACTTTGTGGGTGCCAGGGGGTATGCAATTCCCATTTTATTCCCAAGGTTTGGGTTATTTGCTGTAAGACTTTAGATGTAAAATGTGTTCCTCTATCTGAGTCTATTTTATTAATCATTCCATACCTGGGAATAATCTGTTCCAAAAGAGTTTTACACACCACATTAGCTGTGGCCCTGGCAGCGGGAATAGCTTCCACCCAGTGAGTTAAGTGGTCTACTATTACCAATAGGAACTTCCATTTTTGGACTTGGGGAGGTTCAGTGAAATCCACTTGAATACTTTGGAATGGCCGTAAGGCTAATTCACGGCCACCTAATGGTGTTTTTCTCATTATTTTTCTATTTACCTTTTGGCAAGTTATGCAGTTTTCAGTTATTTGTTTTGCTACCCCAAAAATTCCAATGCATCCAAAATCCCTTAGAAAGTGATCACACAAAGCCTGAGTACCCCAATGAGTTTTCTGATGCATATCTTCTAATATTTTTCTGGTGAGTGGCTTATTAAGTAACTGTCTCCCATCAGGGAGTTTCCACTTTCCAGACTGATCCCGTTCTCCCCCTATCTTAAGCAATTCTTTTTCTTCTTTCTCACTAAATTTAGGGATTTCCAATTCTTCCCTGTCTGGGGTTAAAATTAACATTACTCGTTTGTCCCCATTTTCTGCCGCTTCTTTAGCCTCCTGATCCGCCAAGTTATTCCCTCTTATTTCAGGTGTCATTCCCTTTTGGTGTCCTTTGATATGTACTACAGCTATCTCCTCAGGCAGTTTTAACGCTTCTAAAACTTCTAAAATAAGTCCCTCATGTACTAGTCCCTTCCCTTTTGAGTTTAGTAACCCCCTTTCCTCCCAAATTTTCCCAAAGGTATGAATTACTCCAAAGGCATACTTTGAGTCAGTATAGATGGTCCCCTTTTTATGTGCTAAATGCTCCAGTGCTCTTTTTAGAGCATATAATTCACAAGATTGAGCAGACCAGTTTGAAGGTAGACTTCCTTTTTCGATGGTCTGCATATTTTCCCCATCAACTACAGCATATCCCGACATTCTTTTTCCTTGCAAGCATCTGGATGAACCATCAACATATATTTTTTTTCCCTCCAAAAGGGCTTGTTCTGCTAAATCTTCCCGAACTTTAGTTTGGCATTGTATGATTTCCAGACAATTATGTGCCAAATCATCTTTTGGTTCCCCATACAGAAATTGGGCCGGATTAAGACTCCTGCTTGTTTCTATTGTCAAATCATTATTGTCAATTAAGATTGCTTCATATTTTAACATCCTGGAGTCTGTTAACCATTTTTCAGCTTTTTGATTTAGCACATTTCGGACAGCATGGGGTGTGCATACAATTAATTTACTTCCAAAGGTGAGCTTACGGCTTTCCTCCACCAAAATAGCAGTAGCTGCTATTGCCTGAATACATACTGGCCAGCCATGGCTCACTGGATCCAATAATTTGGATAAAAAGGCTATTGGTTTCTTCACCCCCCCCCCATTCTTGAACTAAAACCCCGTGAGCTACTCCGTTTTCCACATTAACGTATAAATGAAAGGGTTTTTCAAAGGAGGGTAGGCTTAGGGCTGGTACTGAGGCTAGTTTCAATTTCAATTGTTCTAATTTATCATCATCATCTTTAGTCCATCTTATATTGTCTCCCCCTGTCAATTTCTCATACAAAAATTTTACTGCCTGTGTGTATCCTTCAATCCACAATCTACAATATCCTAACAGTCCTAGCAGTTTCTTAACCTCTTTCTTTGAAGAGGGAGGAGGAAGGGATAGGATCCCTGCAATTCTTTCAGGATTTAATTTCCTGCTACCTTTGCTTATCAGGTGACCAAGATATTTTACCTCTGATTCCACAAACTGTAGCTTTCCTTTTGATACTCTGAGTCCCTTTTCCCCAAGAAAATTCAGAAGTTTTATAGTAGCTTCTCTAACTTCAGCTTCTATTTCTCCTGATATTAGGACATCATCCACATATTGGATGATTTGTATTCCTACAGGAGTGGGGAAAGTTTGTAGTATCTCTTCTAAGGCTTGCCCGAATAGATTTGGGGACTCTGTGAATCCTTGTGGTAATTTTGTCCATCTTAATTGTTGCTTTCTCCCGGTATTTGGATCTTCCCATTCAAAGGCAAAAATATCTCGGCTTTCTTCTGCCAGTGGGCAGGCCCAGAAAGCATCTTTAAGATCCACCACACTGAACCACTGATGTTGAGGTGGGACTTTACTTAAAAGAGTATAAGGATTAGGAACCACAGGGTAACGGGCTCGTGTTCTTTTATTTACCTCCCTTAAATCTTGCACTAATCTGTAATTTCCATCAGGTTTCTTTACTGGGAGTACAGGGGTGTTATGAGGAGATTTACAAGGTTCCAATGTCCCATCCTTTATCAATTCTTCTATTACTGGCTTTAAGCCTTCTCTCCCCTCCAAAGAAATAGGATACTGGCGTACACGTATGGGACGTTCTTCCCTTTCAATAGTGACCCTTATGGGGTCAATATTCAATCCACCCCTATTTCCTTTTCCAGCCCAAACTTCTTTGTTAATTTTCTCTTCATCTTTTTGGCCAAGTTTTAACACTTTGGCTGTCATTTTCCCTTCTACTGGGATAACCCCAATTCCTAATTGTATCTGTAAATCCCTTCCCAATAAGTTGCTGCCAGCCCCAGGAACTAGTAAAACATCTCCTATTCCTGTTTTTGTTTCTCCTTCTATGACCACATTTTTAATGACAGGAACTTTAAACCCTTCCCCTTTTGCCCCTGTTACTTTTACAGTATCATTACTTATATCACATCCCTTTGGAATATTAACAACACAAGTCCTTTCTGCCCCAGTATCAACTATAAATTCTAATGTCTCCTCTTGGGGGCCCACTTTTAAAGTTATCAAAGGCTCCAGATGGTATTTGTCCCCCAAAAAATAGAGCCAGTGACTCCCCTATTCTTCCTCTGGGGGTGTCTCTTGAAATATCTTTAGATCCCTCCTTAAGTGAGGGCATTCTCGTTTAAAATGCCCTTCCTTTTTGCAATAAAAACAGGTATTCCTGGGTTGTCCCGGGAATTTTGATTGTGCTGGATTTTTATTTCTTCCCTTTTCCCCACTTCTAGCCCCTGAGTGTTTAGGAGGAATTCCTGAGGGTTTTTGATTCAGATTTTTCTGGAAAGTGTTTTCCCTCATAGTGGCTATCATAGAGGCTCACAGCCTCAGCATATCTCGCTTTTCTGATTTTAAGGTATTAATTACAATCTGCCAAGTTCGACCGAGAGACACAGTGTCCTTGCTCTTTTCCGTAATTGCCGTTTCCCATATCAGAGCCGATATATCAGTCCGTTCTTGCACCGCAAAAAGCAGTGTGGGCACTGCAAATGCCCATGACAATTAGCCCATATAATGAGCATATTCAGGTCCTTTTCCCTGGCTGCTCTGCCTCGTTTAACGAGGATGCAGAGAAGCAGTTTATCCGCCACCGCAAATTCCACATCCATGCTAGCGGCCCGCGGCAGGGGGGAAGGTTGCTACCCTTCTACAACACCCCTGCCTTCGGGCTCCACCAGTGACTCGCCCCCATTGATTCGCGAGCCGCCTATCTGGTACCCATCCAAGGCAGCATCTATCTGCACTCAGATCTGCTCCACCAACCTCGGTCCAAGGCTCCGTCCCACCGTGCGTGGATCCACTGAAGCCCCCCTGCCCGCAGGGGGTCCCGTTCAGAGCGCCAAATATTGAAAGACCGCCAGCTATTCACCAGTCTTCACAGAAGTAATCGTGAACGCAGTCTATTTCTATCTTTAGCACACCTTTTATAGGGTTCTATAGGGTCTGCAGGCAGAGTAAGCTACTATTGGCTAACACACACAGTTTACATTTTTTCTCCTACACACAAGGATATTGTTTTGCTTTACTCTCTCTTCTGCATGAAGGTTTCAAGGACTTTAGCCTTTAATATCACGACTTATTTCAAAGGCTGGTTTGTGCATACAGGCCTTTACTAATATATAAAATATATCAACACTTCTCTGTGTGCGTTTCCAGCGCAAAGGAATGGGGAACTGCCAGAACAGAGGTCAGTGCCGCCCCTGGAGGCAGAGTCGGGTACGATTCCGTGTCCTCATTGTGGCAGGGCTGTGCCGTACCCCATGGGGATTGACAGGGCGGGCCCAGGCTCCGTGCTGACTGCTACGCATGTGCGGGCGGGTGCCTTCCCGGGGGACGGGGATTTGACTGACTCTCTCTTGGTCCCTGTCCCGGTGGGCGGGGCGTCCGTACCGCTACGTGCAGAGCAGCCGGCGCTGACTTGTAGGCTTTGCGTCCCCGGTGAGACTCTGTTGGGGGCAATCCCGGACCCATCTTCACCCTCGCCAGGTTTGTTGGGTGTGGGGGGTAGTGCCGGGTGCGGCACAGACGCCTGGCTGGCTTCTGCCGTCTCTGTGCTGTGGGTCTCCCCTCCCGTGAGCCCGGGACAGCCCCTGGGCAGCAGGGCGGGGCAGTGCCACAGCTCCATGAGCTGCGCCCCTCCCTGCACCTTGCTCTTCCCCGGCGCTGGTGGAGGGCTGTGCCGAGTTGGCTCCACTGGGTCCCGTGTAGAGTTCCTGGGCATCACCTGCGCCCGCAGCTGGAGTGGGGGCGCCCGTCGTCTCCCACGGCTGAGTCGGCCGCAGCTGATACGGACCCTGCATTGTTTACTCTTGGCACAGGTGGTGATACGGCCACCAAGAAGCCAATGGCCCCCAGGGGCAAAGGGCCTCTGGCTGGTGGGGCTTCTTCAGCTGGCCTATGGACCTTATGCCCCTGCCAGATAACCGTATGGCCGCGGGACCAGGCACAGCTTTGGGAGGTGGTGAGGTCGAAAGTTGATGAGGTGGCTGGTTATGACTCTGAGCATAGCTCCCTGGAAGGCGGGGATGACACCTCTGATCCTGCTGGTGCTGCTACGGCTATGACGCCGAGCGCTGTTGTGATGTCCTCTGGCCAGGTGCCTGCCCCTGTCTCGAGGGAGTCTGTGATACAGGACGTAGCAGGCGAGGCCGTCCTTACGGATGGTTATCAGGCATTCCCTGTGCTTGAGGGTGCGGCTCAGAGGACCCATCAGTCATTATCCTGGAAAGCTTGGGCGAATCTCTGTGAGACGGCTGAGAAACATGGGTTTAGGTCAAATGAAGTTATGCAGGCCCCTTGGGGCCTTGTTGGTGATGTCCTGGTACCTTATGATATCCGAACTTTAGCCTGTGTGTTGCTATATTTTATATATTAGTAAAGGTCTGTCTGCACAAACCAGTCCTTGAAATAAGTTGTGATATTAAAGGCTAAAGTCCTTGAAACCTTCCTGCAGAAGAGAGAGTAACGCAAACCAATATCCTTGTGTACAGGAGAAAAAATGTAAACCTCTTTGCATTAGCCAATGGTAACTTGCTTAGGCCTCGGACCCTGTAAAACCCTATATAAGCTTGCTAAAGATAGAAATAAATGGCGTTCACTTTTACTTCTGTGAAGAGTGGTGAAAAAGCTGGCGGTCTCTCAATATCTGGTGCCTGAACAGGGACCCCCTGTGGGCAGGGGGCTTTGGAGCCGGCAGAGCGGATCTGGGCGAGGAAAGCCACAGACGCGGATCGGTACTGGGTAGGCAACCTGAGCGCGGTGAGATGCGGTGCGGTTAGACATGGAAATTCAGGTTACTGGGGGAGACCGAAGTGCGGAGGAGTAAGTGAGGGGTCACGACCATCCCCCCGCCATCTGCTGCCAGCATGGAAGTGGAATTTGCAGTGGCGAAAAAACTGCTTCTGAGTATTCTTGTTAAACGAGGCGAAGCAGCCAGGGAAAAGGACCTGGATATGCTCATTATATGGGCTAATTGTCATCGGCATTTAGTAGTGCCCTCTCTGCTCTTTGCAGTAGTGGTATGGACGGATATAAGGGCTCTGATGTGGGAAACAGCAATCGCGGAAAAGAGCAAGGACACTCTGTCTCTCGGTCGAACTTGGCAGATTGTAATTAATACCTTAAAGAACAGAAAAGCGAGATATGCTGAGGCTGAGAGCCCCGTAATTCTACCTGCATCACAACAGCAGACGCCTTTACCTCCCACTGCTGAACAAGCACTCCTATCTATGCTGCCCATGGAAAGAGGGAGGGAGAGTCAAAGAGAAGAAAATAATGAGAAAGAAATTCCACAGCAAACACTGAAACAACGAACAGAATCTGTTCAGCAACGGCAGGATGTGATACGTCCTGAACTATTTGCTTCACTTTTGGAGTCACTCTTAACATTACAATCTTATTTAAGTTCCAACTTTATTACCCTGGAAGAAAAGAAGCCAAATTTAGATTGGTTTCCACCCGAACCAGGGGGACATGGGAGAGCACTGAGGTGTGCGCAGAGAACAAAGGCACCCTGGGGGCAGAGGCAGTGCAGAAAAAGCTCCAAGACCACGCTGAACAATCACAGAAACAGCTGAGCAGAAACAGGTGGCTCAGACAGCTTCAAAGAGAGACAAATAGCCAAAAAATCATGAACTATATGGTACCTAGTTTGAAATTCATCACTGTAATTAAAAGTTGGTAAGTTGCAATGGTCACCGCTGGTACCACCGGGCCCTAAGAGACTTTTCGTGTAATATCGCCTGCTTTTGTAAAAATCGTGCCTTTTTTCCTCTATCAGTGAACAACAAGAGAGATTGAGAGAAACAACTGCATTTGTTAAAGTTAACTTTGTGAGGTATTTTTTTTCTTTCTCTCCATTTCTCCTCTCTGCGAGAATATGTGGGGGATGTGAAGAAAGATAACAGCAGCAGAGAGCCGCAGCAGAAGCAGGCAGTCCACCCCCCTGCTCCCTCTCTGAGAAAAAGCATCGGGATAGTACCCAGTTTGTTAAAAAGTCATGATTCATTACTTTTTAAAAATGTTTTTATATACCCTTTTAGAGTTAATTTTGTGTTTCAAGTAATTATGAGTTTATGCAGTTGCAGTTTTTAGAGTCTTAATAGAGAAATTATTGTGATTCTTTGAAAGTTTAAAAAGGCCCCTTTTCAAAAAAAGGGGTTTAAGGTGAATATTAACAGAAGTTACCTTGCAATAATTAGCCTTAAAACTTAAGGTTAAAATCTGCTATGATTTACAGCTACTAAGAAAACCTTCCAATTAATGTTATCTACAAAAGAGATTTGTGGTTTAAAAAATAATTAGTTAAGAGAACTTTACCGTACAAGACAAAGTTAAGTTAAATCATATACTATCTATTTGCTTGTTTTCTCCACAATTTTAGTAAGGTAATTTCAATGTGAGTTCTTTTGTTATATAAAACACATATAACTGCATATATACCAACTTGGATTTTGGATTTCAGTTAAGAATTGGACTTTATGTTTCTGAAAAGTGCTACAAAAGCTAAATGGCAACTTGCCAAATCCTATGTTGTTGTGGTTTTTCTCTAGAAAAACTGCACTTTAAAATCCTAACGAATTTAAGCATATACTAGTGTCTTGGTTCTAGAAGACAGGTGTCTGCTAGGGAGAGCAGGAGCCTCCCTTGGGATGAAAGGATGTAGACCCCCTCCCTCCGAATTACTATAATTTTGAAATCAAGGGGCCTTTAGGCAGAGATGTGGGGATAGGAATCTTAAAAACGAGATTCACTTAATAAATTATAAAAAGAATTTAATATAAATAAAAGACAATTAGGAGACATAAGAAATAAAGCAAAGGGTTAAAATGGCCGGGTGCCTTGGCGCGCTGCCAAGAGCACACCTGGTATCCCAGGGATCTCCTTTTTATCCCCTCCTTGCTGTGAGGGGTTAATGCATATTCAAGCATGTCCCCTCCCTGGTTCCGCCTTCTTGGATCATGCTTTTCACAGTTTTATTTTCTGCTGGTCAGCATATATTTTTTGCTGGTCATCATTATTCTTGCTGGTCAGCATTTTTCTGGAGTTTGGTTTCCTTTCTTTTTGCAAATGGTCAGGGCAGATAACAGTCCGGGGCCATCATCCTTCCCCTGCGGACAGATGGGTTTCATATCTTCCGCTGATAACAGTTTGGCCTCTATTGTTCTCTTGATAAGAGCTTGGGCCCCACTGTCCTTGCCCTCTGGGGTTTCCTTGCCTTGTACCTAGGAAATTCTTTTAAGCTTAAGACTTGTTAGCAAGAAAAAAGTACATACATAGCTAAAAAGTATTTAACATATAATATTCATCTGCGAAAGCCAATATCACAATACAAATTTATAACAAACCCCTCCTCTTCTTTTTTTTATAAATCATTTGGCTTGAGCAATAATTCTTGTTTTCTAGCTTCTAGCACTCGTTCATTTATTCACAAATCAATTTAGCTTCTTCCAACAGATTTTTCACATTATTTTGTTTTCTTAATACTATGATTTTTTTTTGTTTTTGTTTTTGCCATTCTAGATGTAGCTAATTTCAGGTCTATAGGCATTTGCTATGCTTTGAACTATATTGGTTATCAGCCAAATTAAACAGGGGATTAAACAAAGAAGAACTATTAAACCAGCTGTAGCACTGCTACAAGGGGAAGAAGGTTAGCTTCTTCTACTACTCTATCCCCAATACATTATCCCATCTATTAGTGGTCATTACTGATTTTCATTTTTGAACCGGCACATGGGCCATTTTTCTGATATCTTTGGCGATATCTAGAATGGCATTTTTATTGTCATTGAAAACAACAATCTTATGTATTAATTTCTTTTTTTTCACAGAACACCCCTTCTTTTAGCTAATAAATAGTCTAAAGCCACCTTACTCTGATATATTGCAGCTCTGGCTTTTCATTTCTGACTGGCTATTAGTTCCATAGCCCCAGCTGTTTTATTGGTTATCATTTCTACAACAGCTTGGAGTTTCATAATGCAAAAATTGGGGTTCGATATCCCCAACTTCCATCTTGTGCCCAAGAATGTTTCCAATATGCGTTCAGGGGCCATTTCTCATCTCCCCATTTTTTTAGGTGCTCAAAACCATTCTCTTTTATTTCTTTTTAGGACCTCCAAAACTAACACCCCCAACTGATTTCTGTCTCGTCACAGTACAACTCCCCTTCCATTGCGAAGGGAGCTTTGGGTATGCACTTTTCTCACATATCCAAAATAAGCCATCTGGTGCCTTCCAATAGTCATTTTTCTGTTGATTTATATTTTCTCAAAATTTAGATATTTCTGGGATTCCAGAGTAAGGATTTTTCCCTTTACCATTACATCTGAAGAGTCTGGTTCGATTATCATACACACAATTCTTTTCTTTTACTTTTCCTTGAGTCCAATACAGAGTTGGCTCCTCTGGGATCTACCATGTAGAAGTTCCATTACTAACCTTATACCTTTTACAGGGAGTTTTCCCTATTTCTTTAATAAATTCCTTACCAGTTCGCTATAAACATTCTTCCCCTATCACTGTTGAACTTAGAATCCATCTTTCTGGTCGAGTCCCCCCTCTTATATTGGTCCGGTTCCACTTAAGGAGTTCCACCGGGCCTATGCTACTACCTTTCCATGGCCATTCCTCCGTCATCAAGGCTCCTCCACAGACCCAGCAGTTCGTTAAGTTCTTTACTTATCCTCTCCCCTAAATCCACAAGCAGGTTTTTCAATAGTCTTGAGATATCTATTTCCCCTTTTAATTGCTGTTTGAGCCTTGCATACATGTCCTGACGTGAGGTTAAGTTAGGTTTAGGTTTCTGTGTTGGTTTTATCTTTTTTTCTTATCACTTGCTCTTTTATCAAATCTTGGGTCTTTCCCTTGACCGCCCCCGTGAAGCAAATCCATTTTTCCCCTTTTGGGCAAGTGCTTCTCAATCTAGTACCACTGACTCCTAAGTTTTCTGTGATCCAGTATTTTTCCCCTTTATGTATACAGGCACTTAACTTGGATGGGTTATAGCAGTGACTATTGATATTGGTGTGGGTAATAAGAAAGAAAACCCGGTGTCATTCCATGTAAAGCTTTTGATAGCATTTGTAACATGGCTTTGCTGGTGTCTCAAAAGGGAAAAGGATAAGTGACAGAAGAAGGAATAGTAGGGGTCCAGTATGACTTACACCCCCACCAATCCTGCCTATGAGGTTGCAGCTCACAGCAGGTGTTTTATATTCTTCTCGGTGGCGAGTTGTAGTGGTCAGTCTGGTCTTGCCCCCTATTTCCTTGTCACTTCCTCTTTTGTAATTTCCAAGCAAATTTCTTTTGACACCTTTTAACAGCAGTTTCCCACCATTCCTCAGGTACTTTCCACTCAACACGCACTAGTAATTTCCCATCTGTAAAAAAAGTTATCATTTAAGTTATTCTTAATAGATTTGGCACCGAACACTTCCTGCCATGAGAGGCTTAACTTTGTGAACCATAATACCTATTATTCTCTAATTTAAACACTTATATTTAATCCAGATAGCATGTCCCATATTGGGATGATTTAGACAAGGTATATGATGTGGCACTGATGGAAGTTGTGGTTCTCCCCCCCTCCTTTATACAAATCACAGGCAAAAGCAAAAATATATGAGGATTTCCCGACCAAAACAGCCCCAGTCCTCCTGTTTGGAGTGGGATTTTTCCTCCCCAAGGTGGATATTGAAAGTGTCCCAGAACTTGTCCAGGCAGGACTTGAAACTACTGATACAGGCTTGGTCTTACTTCTCAGTTAGGCGTGATTCTTAGCTCATTCCTTGGGTCATTTGGATTGTTTCAGTTCATTACCGCCGGCCTCTATCCAAGAGTCCAGTTTGTATCACTCTGTTTGGGTGTTACAGTCCAGTCCTCAGGTCTTTTGATCTTATTGGTGTGAATCCAACTTCACTCTGTGGTCCAGATTGCAGCTTCTCTGCCTTAATTATCCGTAGTACCTGAAAACAATTTCTTAATAACACAGGGAGAATGAAAACATCACATCAAAATTTTCCATCAGTATTCTTTAAAATTCTTGGGTTAAGCGAAATTTAACAGTTAACATAGGAGCCAATCTCTTTCTGCGCATTCAAATTAGTTAAACAAGAAAGGCTAGGTTAGTTTTGACTTCAAATAAATTACATTCATTACCTTTTTACCCTTTGGTTAATATTTACTTGTTTAGCTTCACAAACTTCTTTTATCGGTTTCTTAGAACAAACCCCTTCCTTTTAACAACAAGAGTAAAAGAAAGAAAGGGAAAAAAAAAAAATAAGAGAAAAAGAGATCTTATTTCAAGAAATTAAACACTTTGATGAGGTTTTCAGAACTTAACGAGCTAGACTACTTTTGCTTTGGTCTCATCATACACCGGTCTGTTTCTTCGTCCTTTGTTCCGTTCCTTCTTTCCCATTCACAGCAGTTTTTCAGGCTATTTCTCTCTCCCCCTCCTGCTGCTGCAGCTCTGGGCCGAGCAGGCTGTTTCAGCAGCTCGCTCTGCAGGGAGGGGCCCATAGGCTGTCACTTGTGTGCTGACCCTGGGGCAAAGCTCGTGTCCCCTCTTTCCGTGCTGTGCCGTCCCTTCACACACAGGACTGGCATGTTCAAACACACTCAGCTCCCACCACAGCCGAGGGGCAGAGCCCGGAGTCCACAGTGCTCTGGTCTGGGGCTCCTCTGCTGGGCCAGCTCGCTCCTCAGCAGCAAACCTCATCCAGCACCTCTGCCAGGCCGGCGATCGCTCCCGGCACCTCGCACCCCTCGAGACCCCGGCACAGACACGGCGGGTCCCGCTCCAGCAGCGCCCCTCACGAACCGCGCTCTGCACCCTTCACATCGGGTGGGAGAGGACCGGGAGCCGCCACACCGGGCCCCGCTGTTCGCCACTCACAGGGACCGGGTCCTGCTGCAGCCGCTTTACATAAAAGCAATAAAACAACACCTAAACCTAGCAACTCCTAACCCAGCGCTCCAGATACTCCTAACATTTCCTATTTTGGGCACAATTCTCACCTCTAATCACGCTTGAAAGTTTTTTCTCCTCACAAGCCAGTGCACACTCTTCGGAGCCAACAAGACACTTCTCACTCTCTTTCTAAAAATCTTTACAACTCTAATGAAAGGCATCGCAAACCTCTCTCTCTCTCTGTGCCACTATCATCTCGCACTCTTTACACCTCATCTCTCCAGAATCTCCACTACACAAATTACTTTGCTTCAGAATCAACTACAAAATCCTAACACCTCCTTTTTGGGGATCCTCCCCAAAACCCCAAAGGCGCTAGACACAGAGACCAGTCAGCTAAGCCAGCTACTTTTACCAACTAAAACAAACCTGCAATTACTATTTCTACTGCCTTGAACAGATCTTCAGTCAAGCTAGAAATGAAGACAGACATCATTCTTCTCCAAATTTTCTTCTACAGGTACAAAGGAGTCTATCCTCACACAGCTGCTTAATGTGAATAATCTCTAGTGTAACTTTTCTCATGACAAGATATGATCAGGTCTTTTATTCTTATATGCATTTAGATACATTGACAAGTTTCTGACAATACCTTTATGTTTCAACAGTACTTGCAGCTTATATACTATGAACAATCTATAGCAAGAACCAGTCTTATAATTGTTTTCAAACTCTTCTTTCACAAAATAAGACTCATCTCTAAAAACACATGTACTTATTAAAATAGACCAAGTTTAGAGTCTCCACAATTCTCTTCTCAATTCGAAACACCAACAATCTTAATTCTAATTTTTTTTTTTTTTTTTTTTTAACTGGGTCCACTTCTGCTTCTGTAATAAGCACAACTGCAAAACAACACAAGCACTCCTAGAGACATGTGCACTTTCTTGGCAAATTCAAAAGAACAAGAAATCATGGCAGTTCTGAGCCTGATCTTCACTTAAACACACCATCACAATAACTCTTTTTAGAAATCATCAGAGAGATGATCAGCATTTCATATTGTGAAAAGAGAGACAAAATAATTTTCAGCAGCAGTAAAAAGATTTACAACAATCCATAGGATTTTGCTTTTAGGCTGGTACCAGGTTCTGCTGTTAAGAACCATGGGCTGTGCTCATCAGCACGGGACACAAACAACATTAGGGTTAACCGCTCTAACACTTATTGACAACCTGATAAGTTTTCACCTTAAGAAGTGACTACTATGCAAATTACTGTAACTTGCCTTTAAAATTAAAATCAACTACAAAATTTTACGATATTCACTAAAGTAAAGAAATTAGAAGGCATACTAAGAAATGGGTTTGTTTCTCTACAAAATAAATATTGCAGTCACTCAAGAAAAAAAAACAAACAGAGCTTACTTCTTTTTCCACTTTCTCCCAGGATGCATTTCTTGGAATTTTTCTAAGCTTCTCTCCAAAACTTCTCTGCTCTTCCTGAAATCTTAAATTTTAATCACCGACACAGCTTACTGCTGCAGAAGCTTACAGCACCATCATACACGGAATTCTCTTAGAACCCGGGAAAACAAAGGCTTGCAACTTGCAGCTCCCTTGGTTTGGAGCTGATACCATACGCCAGGACTGCTCCATATCTCACTCACACATCTGGCTAAGAAAAAGCTCTCTGAGACAGTTTGACACCAGTCTTTACTCTCGGAATCACAGAACTTAATGTGCCTAAGGTCTCAGAAGACCCCGGCATAGAAAACCTGGGTCCCAGAGGGACTCACCTGGCTCTCTCACCACTGGGCATGTTCCCGGCCTGTTTCACAGCTTCAGGAGGTTCCAGGAGTCACTGAGAGCTCCTCTGATCCCCCTGTGCCTGGAGCAGGGAACCCGAACCAGCATCTGTGGTTCAATCCAGCCTGCCGGCAGCCACCTAAACACAGCTCTGCGGCTTGAGAGCTCCAAAATAAGTTTAAACAATCCAGGGGCACCAAGACTTAGACGGCCCCCTGCCCTCACTTTACTGAAAAGGGATGAGCTGAATTCATCCCCTCAGGGCACCCTCCGTGCCTGATCTTATCAGGGTTCGGCCCGACACCGCCGGCCGGAGCTCCAGGAGTTCCCTGGCACTCCCGAGTCTGACCCGCCTCACCGTCCCAATAGCTCGGCAGGGAGTAGCCCTGGGAGCACCATCTCCCAGGAAAACCTTTCACTGCCGCCACAGTGGGGCAAAAAAAACTTCTAAAAAAAACAAAAAACAAACAACTTCAAACGCTGAATCACATACCAGCTCACCAAAGCGACCCCTCCCCCTCAAGCAGCTCTTGTTGCCCCGGGGCTCCATGACAGGAGCTCGCAGGGAGGAAGCGAATCACTCCATGTGTCCCCATCGTGATCTAGTCCCTGTGGAAACATCGACCCGTGTTCACTCTTACTCCAGCACAGCACAGGAAACCTTTCCTCTTTAGCAACACAATTCCAAAAAAACACAAACAAACTTTAACGCAACAATCACACCTATTTACGCATTCTCACATCTGTTCATTCAACTCCACCCAGTCACAGCAAGACAATAAGGTGCTCTTTACTTCCCAGTTACTTGTTAATATACGCCTATGGGCACTGTAATATGTCAAATATCTCAAGTTTCTTGGATTATTCCTCAATTTGGCAGTTTTAAGTCCAAATTTCTTGGATTTAATCCTCAACTTGACAAAGTTTTAGAGAATCCACATTTTACTCTGTTTTCCCAGTGGATTGTGCCAGGAAAACCTTGGGCTCCCTTTCCCGAGGGGCTAACCCCTCCCCTGAGACCCAGTCCCAGTAACCCCGGGGGTATCTTGCAACCCCCGCTTCCCGCTCCCCCAAAGATTACTTACAATCCGTTTTCTTCTTTGGGTCTTCGTGCACAAGAATTATGGAGCAAAAATACCGCTTTTTTTTTTTTTTTTTTTTTTTAGCGAGCCTTTTCCCCTTTCCTTTGCTTTATTCCTCTCCTTCTTGTCCTCGGGGTTTTGACCTGCAGCCGCTTGGCCCACGCTAGGAGAAACGGAGCGGGGTCTGCTGAACTCAGCAGGGGCGCGCCTGTTTCCCCGTTCTGGATCTCCGGTGGTCCTAGAGGTGAGGTGCTTATCCCGGACGAGCCCCCAAAATTCTTAAAAACGAGATTCACTTAATAAATTATAAAAAGAATTTAATATAAATAAAAGACAATTAGGAGACATAAGAAATAAAGCAAAGGGTTAAAACGGCTGGGTGCCTTGGCACGCTGCCAAGAGCACACCTGGTATCCCAGGGATCTCCTTTTTATCCCCTCCTTGCTGTGAGGGGTTAATGCATATTCAAGCATGTCCCCTCCCTGGTTCCGCCTTCTTGGATCATGCTTTTCACAGTTTTATTTTCTGCTGGTCAGCATATATTTTTTGCTGGTCATCATTATTCTTGCTGGTCAGCATTTTTCTGGAGTTTGGTTTCCTTTCTTTTTGCAAATGGTCAGGGCAGATAACAGTCCGGGGCCATCATCCTTCCCCTGCGGACAGATGGGTTTCATATCTTCCGCTGATAACAGTTTGGCCTCTATTGTTCTCTTGATAAGAGCTTGGGCCCCACTGTCCTTGCCCTCTGGGGTTTCCTTGCCTTGTACCTAGGAAATTCTTTTAAGCTTAAGACTTGTTAGCAAGAAAAAAGTACATACATAGCTAAAAAGTATTTAACATATAATATTCATCTGCGAAAGCCAATATCACAATACAAATTTATAACACTATGAGCCCCTCCCTGCAGAGCGAGTGGCTGAATAGAGCCTGCTTGGCCCAAAGCTGCAGCAGCAAGTGTGGGGGAGAGCGAGAGACGGCCTGAAAAAAAAAAACTGCTGTGAATGAGAAAAACCAAAACAAAAACCGAAAAACAAACCAGTAGATGATAAGACCAAAGCAAAAGTAATCTTTCTCGCTAAGTTCTAAAAACCTCATCAAGGTGTTTAATTTCTTAAAGCAAGATTTCTTTTTCTCTTTCTTCCTTTCTTTCTTTTACTCTTATTGTTAAAAAGAGGGGGTTTGTTCTAAGAAACTGTTAGAAGAAGTTTGTGAAGCTAAACAAGTAACTAATTTATTTGAAGTCAAAACTAACCTAACCTTTCTTGTTTAACTCATTTAAACTCACAGAAAGAGATTGGCTCCTATGTTTACTGTTAAATTTTGTTTAACCAAAAAATTTAAAGAATACTAATGGAAAATTTTGATGTGACGTTTTCACTTTCCCTGTGTTGCTAAAAAATCCTTTTGAAGTACTACTGATAACTAAGGCAGCGAAGCTGCAATCTGGACCAACCTGAAGACTGGACTATAACACCCAAACCGAGTGATACCACATAGACTCTTAAGCAGAGATTGGGCGGCAATGAACTGAGCTAAAAATCACGCCAAACTAAGAAGTAAGACCAAGCCTGTATCAGTAGTTTCAAGTCCTGCCTAGACAAGTTCTGAGACACCTTCGATATCCACCTTGAGGAAGAAAAACTCCCACTCCAAACAAGAAGATTGAGGCTGTGTTGGTTAAGAGATCCTCATATATTTTTGTTTTTGCCTATAATGTGTATAAAGGAGAGGGGAAAATCACAACTTCCATCAGTGCCACATCATATACCTTGTCTAAATCATCCCAATACGAGACATGCTAGCTAAATTACTTAAATTCGAGAAAAATAAGTATTGTGGTTCACAAAGTTAAGCCTCTCATTGCAAAAAGTGTTGTGTACTAAATCTATTAAGAATAACTTAAATGATAAATTTTGCTTTACAGATGAGAAATTACTAGTGTCTGTTAAGTGAGAAATACCTGAGAAACGGTAAGAAACTACTGTTAAAAGGTGTCAAAAAAGATTTGCTTAGAAATTAGAAAAGAAGAAGTGACCAAGAAATAGGGGGCAAGACCAGATTGACCACTATAACTCACCACCGAGAAGAATATAAAACACCTGCTGTGAGCTGCAACCTCATAGGCAGAGTGTGTGGGAGTGTAAGCCATACTGGACCCCTATTATTCCTTCTTCTGTCACTTATCCTTTTCCCTTTTGAGACGCCACCAAAGCCATGTTACATGAAAAGACACCAAGCTTCTTTTTATATTAAGAAATGAAGCTGTAAAAGTAAAAAAAAAAAAAAAAAAAAGCATTGATATTGCTAAGTAAAAGAATTTGCTAATTTTCTCGAAAAGGGGGGACTGAAACAGAGAAATTAAGAATTAGGAGGAAATGCTTGACTAAAAGGGGTGTCTGACAAAAACCATACCCTGACACCCTAATCCACAAGAACAGGAAAAAGGGTCAGACTGCAAGATGAGATAAGGAGCTAAAATACACAAACAAGATGCAAAGACAAAGGCACCACAAGATAAAGGAGATTCCTCGGACCCTAAGCCAGAAGAAACAGATTTGAAGTCCCAAAATGTCGTTCTAATTAGGAACGGCCGGAAAGAATGACACAGACTCTCAAGGGAGTCACAACAGGAGAAATCTTCTAGTTTATTGCTCTAGGCTTGTTATATAGATTAGTTCGTGGAAAGTACAGAAAGGAAACTGTTATTGGTTAGTAAATCACTACATCACCATCATTGGTCAGTGGGGTTCACCACCCCCTGACTTTCTCTTGCAAGGAAAACAAGAGGACAGACAAACAGCACCTGGCAGTTGTTTTCTGTTTCTGAGGATTGTTTTGAAATCCTGTGAATTTCCCAGGCCAGCTTCTCAGGCAGGACTGAGAGGCCATGGGGCCTGCAGCCTGCTCCAAAGCTAGCATCCATACCAAAAAGTGGCCAAAGGACTGAAAGGGGCATAGAGCTAATTGTAATATGAAGTGAAGACAGGCGAGGTTAGGAAATGAATATGTATTAGGCGTATCGTGTAAACCTAGTCTGTAAAGGATAAAAAGGAAAAACCTAATCAAAAGGTGTGCATGCTTTTTGGAGGAGATATCCCCATGCACCTCAGCGCTGAATAAATTCATACCTGCTCTTATAACTACTCTGCGAGTTATAAGGTTCCTTTTATTCCGCACATCACTATGCCTCTCTACTTTTTGTGTGTTTTTTTGTAAAAAGCCAGAATTGACAGGTTTTAGTTATGAAGCCAATTCTGCAACTCCTATCTTGTGGGGAACCCCCCCCCCCCCACCAGTCTGTGGCCTGTTGTGGAGAACTAGAATTGGCGGGCTCTAATCCTGAGGCTGATTCTGCAGCTGCTGCTTTGTGGGGATGGTGTTGTCCTATGCAGACCTAGGTATTTATCATGCAGCTTCCTCTGTGGGGGCTATAGGAAAACTTGAGGGGAAAGTATTTAATATCTTTCCTTAATAAAAGTTAATTTGTTAGTCACCTCCCTATGCCTAAGATGAACTTGATGCGAAAAAATTGGGACAGGGTTACTAAAAAAAATAAAAATGTGATTTGCTTTAGGCAGTGGCATTGCTTGATGCTGAACTGGGTCATGTTTAAAAGGAAAATCAATGGAACAAAAGGAGGGGAAATGGTAAAAAAACAATTGACATAGCCAGCCCTCCTGCAGGGATATACAGTCACCTGTTTTGTTTGGGCAAGCTTTGCAGAAAATTAAGAGTTTACTCCACCCTCAGGAGTTGTTGCAGTAGGTGGATGTTAAACAAAGTCATGGTAAAGGAATTTTGGTGCAAAAGCACGGGGGAACATGGAAGCCTGTTGCCTATTTTTCTAAACTGTTAAACCTGATAGCCAGAGGCTGGCCCCATTGTCTGCAGAACCGTGAAGCCACAGCTCTGATGGTGGCTGAAGTCCGAAAGCTGACATGGGGAGGGTATCTGATTGTTAAAGTTTCACATCAGATTAAAGCTTTGTTAACTGAAAGAGCCTCTAAGTGGATGACCAGCGCTCGGTTATTGCAGTATGAGTCTTGTTTAATGGAACAGGAGGATTTGGAATTTAAAAGCGGGGAAGGGTTTAACCCAGCCTCCTGTTTGAACGGCCTTGAAGATGGAGGTCAGGAAGAAAGACATGACTGGATTCAACTGGTAGATCTCCAGACCCAGACGAGGGAAGATTTGAAATACTCCCTGGCCTGAGGGAGAAAAATGTGGTTTTTTGATAGGTCTTCAAGGGTGGTAGAAGGGAAGCAATTTACAGGATACTCTATTGTGAATGGAAAGCAATTAAAGGAAGAGGGGAGGTTACTGCTGTCCTGGTCAGTGCAGACAGCCGAGCTGTATGTGCTTGTGAGAGCCTGTGAATTATACTGAGACAAGACAGTGAATGGTTTTACTGATTCTAAATATGCATATAGGCTGATACATGCATTTGGGAAACTATGGGAAGAAAGAGGTTTATTAACTTACTGGGAAAAAGGTTGGATCATGAGAACTTAATCTCCTGCATATTGGAGGTGGTGAACTTACCAAAAAGGGTGGCAATAATACACATCAAGGGGCACCAGGCAGGGTGCTCGGAGGAGACAATAAGAAACCAACTGGCTGATGAAGAAGCTTGTAAAGCTGCATTGTTGCCAGAAATCTCTAAGATCCTCCCATTGCACCGCTGCCAGAGAAACTCTTTTCCACCAGAGGAACTTGAGATACTTAAAAAGAGTGGGGCAAAGGATAAGTGGGGATAATTGGTTTACAAGAGATGGTAGGCAGTAAATACCAAAAGCTCTGGCCTTAAAGTTGCTATAACAACTTCATGAAAAGAATCATTGGGGCACCCGAGGACTGGCAGAAGCCTTCTTCAAAATGTATGCTGCTGTGGGTCTTTTTACTCTGGCAAAGCGAGCTATTGGGTTGTTTGATTTGTGCTAAAACAATAACAGAGTTATAAAAAACTTGCCATGGGAGGAAGGCCTTGGGCTTTATATCGCTTTTAGGGATGCTAGGTGGATTTTACTGAAACGCCTCGAGTGGCAAGATTTAAATATCTTCTGAAAAGTTCGGATAATAAAGCTTTTTCCTTAGCATCTCGTTCTGGTGTGTGAGGTGAATGAATCCACTTCTACTTCATGTTCAACAGCGACATCTGGTGGCCCAACGTGGGTTCAGCATCGACAACACGACTGGCTAGACGGTAAAGCCTCCCCCATCCCCCGCCCGCCCACCCGGGAAAAAACTGAGTTTTTCAGTAGACTGTGGGTTTTTGCCTGCCGTTTTTGCTGGAGACCCTTTTCCTGTGAGCTGACAGCATGATAATTACCGTCTTTAATCGAGAAGAGGAGCTGGTCTTGGAGTTATGGTTTGATATCCTGTACAGGTGTCATGATCCACAAGGTGGGATTCGTGATGTGGTTCTTTTATTCAGTCTTAGAGTATAAAAGATTATCAGAAAACCAGGGACTTAAACAGCAAAAACACACTTTATTGAGTGCTCATCAGCACTAATATGCGATAGAGGGAAAAGAGGAGAAAGCAAAGCATAAGAAAAAGAGAGTAAGGGGATTATAACTACCAACACTGAAGTCCACTCAGCCGTCCACCGAAGCAGAGTCTTCTGTCCGTTGGGGAGATCTCAAAGTAAGTTTTGGGGTATATTTTATAGTTTTTTTACAAAGCGAGGGGCACAAGGCCAAAACCAGAGGAGATTGATGACCATTGTGATGAAATCCATTGCTCAGGGAGGCAGGTGTGGACTACAAGTCTCTACTTGCCAGCAGGAGCGAGGGCAGTGTACCGTGGCAGCACAGCAAGCACACCTGCAAACAATCACTTGGCAAGCATCCACCTCAACCAGGCCAGAGCCCCTGTATCGAGTCCCTTGTGATATTCAGGGTCTTTCCCTGCGGCGGCCGTGAGACAGATGGGAGAATCTTTGGACCGTCTCTTACAACCGGCATGACTTGAACATTCCTGAGACAGATATTAATGCCTTGTATTTATGGGGAAAGGAGCAGGACTTCTTCCCAACTACTGCGGATGCCCTGCTGAAAGGCCACTGGTGGAGCCTCAGCGATGCCTTGTTATCGGCTCGTGCTGTCGGGTGGGGTGAAGAAGCGAAGCTCCTCCTTCCGTGGAGGAAATTCATGGATATGATAGAAACCGCCAGGTCCAGAGCGTCTTTGTGGGATGTCTCAGACGCAGGCTCCGATCCGGGAGACTGGTCTGACCCAGAAGACGTTCTCCTAGACCGTGACACACGGAGAATCCCGGTGGAGGTGGTACAGGGTTGTTTGGACGGGATCTTTGCCCCATCCATATCCCTTAGTGGCTCGAGCGAGGGGCTCGCAGCCCTTTATCCTGAGTCCTCTGCGGCCAGTGACAATGGGGAGGGAGGCGGGGGAGGTTCGGACTGCGTCCCCTCTCCTCCCGCTTGGCGGGAGTCACCCCGCCCGGGGCTCGGGACTCCGTGGGAAGAGGGGGAACAAAGCATTCCTGCGGTGTTCCCCGCGGTGGGGAGTGCGACACAGGCGCCCCCCCCTCCGACCACACCAACGGAGCCGTTCAAACCCCTGTCTGTGGTATGCATGAACTGCGGAGTAGCGGCACTCATTCCCTTTCCGCAGTCGGGCGGCGCGGGCGGGATCCCATCCGCACCGTGGGGTCCGCAGGGAGCGATCCCGCTGCGCATGAGCAGGCCACGACCGGCGCCGTGGGACCACTGAGAAACTTCACAAATGCAGTGGCCCCCGCTCGCAGCGCAGGCGCGGACGCTGAACCCTGCGGCTCCGCGACACTGGACGGCGAGAACGGGGGGGTTCCTCCGCCGCCGCCGCTGCGGCGGACGCGGGGGCGGATGGGAAGAGCGCCGCCCGCAGCGGGGCAGCTGAGACCGGGGCTGGCGCCGCGCCGGCTCAGCGAGCGCCTCTGCGAAACCCCGTGGGGGGGCAAGCACCATGAACACTACCGCGGAGAGCACAAGCAGAGCAAACCGCGGGGGGGAGGCGACACTGCCCCCCCGGCTGGCGCGGGCTGGGCGGAGACGGCGCCACGGCTTCTGACAGCTAGCCCGGGGCTGTCCCAGCACTGGGAGCGGTGCCGGGAGGGGGCAGAGGCGGCTCTCAAGTGGCGCCGCCCTTCTCCCCAGGCGGGCCAGCCCCGCCTGCCGGCTCGGCATCGGAGCCGGCAGGGAACGCCCCCCTGGCTTCCGCTGCTGCAGAGGCAGGGGCAAACGAGTCTCCTTTGTTTACCATTGAGGCTCGCAGTAACTCTGGCTTGGCGGAGCGAGTGTCTGCTCTAAGTGCAGGGCACAGAGACGGCCCTCACTCGAGTACACACTGGACTTTACCCCCTTGCCAGGTTACTGTACGGCCTCGAGATCCAAGGAAATTTTGGGATGAAGTAAAGGAAAAAGCGATGGAGATGGGAGACTGGGAGCTAATGGAAAGATTTAGAGGCATTGGACACAGTTTCCTTGATTTTTCAGATTCTGACAGGAATGGACAGAATGGTGCAGGAGAAACGAGCTCCAGCTAGGGGCCTGTCTGCTCCTGTGACGTCTAAGGGGCAGGATTACAGACATGCTGTGACTTCGCAGGGAGGTCTTCAGGCTTTTCCTGTAATAAAAGGAAATCCTGGAACAGGACTGCTTAACACAGAGCCCTGACCACAAAAACGGTGATGGGTATTAGAGACAAGGTGGCACAGCATGGACTGGGGTCTCAGGAAGTAATGCACATGATTCGCGTTCTTAATTCTGAGCCATGTGGTACCATATGATATTAGGCACCTTGCTCAGGTGTTGTTTCAGCCTATTCAGTTTGAGATTTTTGAGGACAATTGGAGTCAGATGGCCACAAAAGTGGCTGGACGAAATAGTCAATTGCCTCAAGAGGACCTTAGATTTGGGGTTGGGCCTGACCTTTTGATGGGGATTGGAAATTTCTCTAACCCTGATTTCCAGGTCATGTTCCACCAGCTGATGTTAGATCAGTGCCAGAATACAGGCTTTGCAGCTCTGATGAAAACAATAGAGCTGTCTGCTCCAAATCAAAAGTTTGCTACCATCATCCAGGGACCTAGGGAGCCACACATGCAGTTTATTGAGAAACTCTCTTCCTCCTTAGAGGAGCAAGTGAACCAGGGGCATCTTGAGTCTTTGACCAGTCCCTGGAACACTCCTGTCTTTTGTATCACAAATAAATCTGGGAAATGAAGGTTATTACAAGACCTCTGGAAGGTCAATGCCGTGATTGAGAGCATGGGGGTGCTGCAACCGGGTATACTGTCACCCACTATGCTTCCTGCAGACTGGCCAGTTCTCATCATTGATTTGAAGGATTGTTTCTTTACAATTCTTCTGCATCCTGATGATAAACCTAAGTTTGCTTTCACAGTGCCAGCAATTAACAATGCTGAGCCTGCTTGGAGATATCAATGGAGAGTTTTACCACAAGGCATGCACAATTCTCTGGTCATTTGCCAATGGCATGTGGCCCTGGCCTTGTTGAAGTTCGCAAGCAATTTTCTGATGCCCATTTTTACCATTATATGGATGATATCCTGGTGGTGGCATCCACTCAGGATGAGCTGCTGAGGATACAGCCTCAGTTGCTCGATGCTTTGCACTCTCACGGGCTGCAGGTGGCTCCTGAGAAGGTTCAGCAGCAGCCTCCTTGGAGGTATTTGGGGGTGAAAATTCTGGAGCAAGCAATTCAACACCAAGGGGTGCAATTTGTGCAGTCTGTTAAGACTCTGAATGATGCACAGAAATTGGTGGGTGTCATTACCTGGTTACGTCCATATTTGGGACTGACCATGACACAACTGTCTCCATTGTATGATCTATTAACAGGGAACTCTGATTTGAAGTCGCCTCGCAAGTTGACCCCTGAGGTGCAACGAGCACTGGAGGAGGTACACAGACCCATCTCTGATTGCCAAGTTTATCGCATTGATCCCTCTGTTGTCACTGTCTTCATCACTGCTCTGGACTTGCCTCCTATAGGCATCATCAGCCAGTGGTGTGACAAATGGTCTGATTCCTTGCACGTTTTAGAATGGGTTCTTTTGCCCCATCAGCCACAAAAAACGGCCACAACGTTGCTTGAATTGATCGCTCGCCTGATAATCAAATGCCAACAACAGTGTTTGCCATTGATGGGACCAGATCCTGCAAAGGTTGTACTCCCGGTACAGTGGGAGGAATTTGACTGGGGCTTTACAAACAGTGTTTCCTTGCAGATTGCTCTGGAAAACTTTGCAGGGCACGTTGCCTACCATCTGCCCATCCACAAGCTACTGAAGGTGGCAACAACAATTAATTTTTCTTTGTGGCCAAGATGTAGTCAGGAGCCAGTGCAAGGACCCACTGTCTTTACTGACAGTTCGGGGAAGACAGGAAAGGCCATTGTCACTTGGCAGGATGGGTCTGAGTGGCAGAAGCTGGAAGGTCATAAGACTGGCTCAGCCCAATTGGTTGAATTGAGGGCTGCTGTTATGGCATTCCAAAGATTTTCCCAGGTACCTTTCAATCTGGTCATGGATTCTGCCTATGTGGCAGTCATAGCACAACAGTTAAGTTATTCACTATTGAAAAAAGTCGGCAACGCTACTTTGTTTCATTTATTGAAGACCTTGTGGTGTGCTATTGAGGCCCGAGTTCATCCGTAGTACGTTCTGCACGTTAGAAGCCATACCAATCTGCCAGGTTTCATAGCAGAAGGTAATACCAGGGCTGACAAGTTGGCTAACCCTGCCTGGGTAGCACCTCAGGCTGATGAACTAGTACAGGCCAGAGCATCGCATGAATTCTTTCATCAAAATGCACATACATTGCAAAAGCAGTTTCAGTTGACTCCAACTGAGGCTAGCGACAATGTCAGTTCCTGTGATGACTGTCACGCACTTGCTTCGCCTTTACCGGTGGGTGTAAACCCTAGAGGTCTCAAGGCCTTAGAAATTTGGCAAGCAGACGTTACCTAAATTGCCGAATTTGGAAGGGTCAAGTATGTGCATGTGTCTATTGACACTTTCTCCTCTGCAATGTGGGCTTCTGCTCACACTGGAGAAAACATGCGCAATGCCATCGCCCATTGGAGGCAGGCTTTTGCCATGCTAGGAATACCTTCTACTGTGAAAACCGATAATGGCCCTGCATACGCTTCACAGAAGGTGCGGCAGTTTATGCAGTTGAGGGGTGTCTCGCACAAATTCGGCATTCTGCATTCTCCAACTGGCCAAGCCATTGTTGAATGTGCTCATGGTACTCTGAAGCAGGTTCTCCAAAAACAAAAATGGGGAATGCAGGGTGAAACCCTGCAAAGTCGATTAGCAAAAGCTTTGTACATGATAAATCACCTCATGGTGCTGCAGAATTCAAATAACCCGGTCATCTTGAACCATCACCTTTCTTTACAGGATTCAGGCGAGACACATCAGCCCCGAGCGAAAGTTCAGGTGCGAAATTTAACCACCAAACAGTGGGAGAGCCTGTTCGAACTTATCGCTTTGAGTCGTGGGTATGTGTGTGTATCCACAGATACTGGGGTGCACTGGGTACCTACAAAGTGTGTCTGACCTGACCTGCAATCCCAAAGGCAGAACCGAGGCAACAGGCAAACCACAGGCTGTGACCCAGGAGGAAGGTCATCAAGTGGAGGAACCTTAGAGTAATGACACAGAAGATGCGAGTGATCACTCAGATGGTCCCTCTACAAGCAGGCGTTAAACATCTTGCTAATTTTTTCTTTTTTTAATAGAAAAAAAGGGTGAGATGTGGACCTGATTTTTCTGAGTCTGAGAGAATTACAGCCTGTCAGTGGCTGATCTGTTTCCAAGGGAAAATCTCTTGAGAGCATCTCTCGCTCAAGGACTATTATTGTAAATAATCGCATGTTCTCAAAACAGTTCTGTACAGCTGTGGTTAGTGTGTTTTCTCTTGTCCCACCAATGGGACAGAAAGGTGGTGTTCCCTTTACCAATCATGTTAAACCTATAGCATAATACCCTATAAAAAGCTGAAAAGTTCAGATAATAAAGCTTTTTCCTTAGCATCTCGTTCTGGTGTGTGCAGTGAATGAATCTACTTCTACTTCATGTTCAACAGCAACAGGCATCCCTTCTCTCGGATTGCCAATCATTGGAGGCAATCCTCGCTGTCATTGCTTTCTTTATGCTAAGCTGTTTCTGTGCCTTCACTCACCACAGGTGGTGCGAAAGACAGCGTGAAAGTGAAAATTAGGTTAGGAAATTAGATTATTACACTATTAGAATGTTTCTCTTAATAATCTTACCTTTATATTGCCAGTTAGGTTGGGGCCAAAAGTGGGAAAATAATTTTTTAACCTTAGGAGAAGAACTAGCAAAAACCTTTAACCTTAGCAGTTGTTGGGTCTGCAGAGGGCCAGGGGGATGTGAAAACTGGCCATGGGTGGCCAGCCCAGTCGAACCTAAATAGTGGGTTAGCAACCTGAGTGAAGTCCATAATGGAACAGGATTTTGGGACAAAGAAGGAAGTCCATGGCAGCTTCATTCTTCTGAAAGAGCATATATGTGGGAAAAAGCATTTGTGACTGGACTTTTATCTTTGGGTTTAGATTGTTGGACCCCCAACTGCCCTCGTTATGATTGTTTCAGATATTGAGGCAGATGGAATCAAACGCATGTTAAGCTCACTAATGGTAGCTGGGTAAGGTGTTCCTTCCATAATTACCTAAAGGATTTTGAAGGCTGTAAAGCAGTGGGGAAGGATAAGGTTTTTTTGACCTCTTATTTTTAAGCTGCCCCTGAGATAATTTCACAAGTAGGACACGTTATCTGGGATGGAACTGCAGGTGGAAACCTCATGTGGGAGCTTGGAAATGCAAATACTGTGATTCTTATGGCAAGGCAGCTATTGTTGGGGCACCACTAGGCCCCAGAAGCAAGCTGTATTTTGACCCACCAATTGATGATGAAAATTGGTAAGGTCCCTTTCCCAATGGGACTTGGGCTTTAAATGGGCAGTACTGGATTTGTGGCCAAAATGCTTACCACAGGCTACCCCCAAACTGGTCAGGGATATGTTATATAGGGTATATTAGACCATTGTTCTTTCTGCTACCACAAGTTCAGGGAAATCAGTTAGGAGTCAAAGTATATGATGATCTAATTAGAGAAAAGCAGTCAATTGATGCATCCCTGGCTGGAGGGAACACCCAAAAGTGGGGCAAAAATGAATGGCCACCTGAACGAATCATACAACACTGTGGACCAGCTACTTGGAACCCAAATGAATTAATATCAGGTGCCAGAGAACACATTTATAATTTAAATCGGATAATTAGGTTGCAAGCTGTCTTTGAAATAATAATCAACCAGACAGCCACAGCTCTTGACCTGCTTGCTGACCAATCTACTCAGATGAGAAATGCAATATTTCAACATCGAATGGTATTAGACTATTAGCAGAAGAAGGGGGAGTGTGTGGCAAATGAAATGACTCAAACAGCTGTTTGCAAATAGATGACAATGGAAAAGTGGTGAAACAAATAACAAAAAGAATAAGCAAGTTACCTCATGTACTGGTCCAAACATGGAAAATATAGGAATGGGACATGTTTTCATGGTTACCTAGTGGACTGTGGGTTAAAGAAATGCTTTTTTTCCTCTTATGTGTTGTAGCAATTCTAATCTTTTTACCATGCATAATACCTTGCAACTCATTCGAGATGTGATCAAAAGGGATACAGGTAGTAGCCATGCCTACTGACCCAGAGATGGCTACAAAAAGACAGAAATTGATGCCAATGCAAATAGTTGTAAAACCAAAAAAGACCCAGGAACAAGAAATTAAGTCAATGATAACTAAAGTTTGTAAAGACAATTATTAAAAATTAAAAGAGGAGGGATTGAGAGGAATGACGTGTTTGTCTTTACAAACAAGCTGTGAGTCTGCTGATAAGATGAAATTATCACTGAGAGATAAAATAAATAATGCGATGGATTCCACTGATTGAGTGAAAGATGAAAGGGACACTGGGGAAACACCATAAATTCCATAAGAATTAAAAATTAAAAAGGAGGGTTATACATTAGAGGGGAATCGTAGGTATCAGGCATTCCAGGAAGTCTGTACCTCTCAAGTACCTCAGCCAATGGGGAAAGAGAGAAAGAAATGCAGCCAGGAAATTAGGATGAAAAGGAAGCTACGCCCTCCAAAAATTTGAAAGACCCCAGGGGAATGCCCCATGGCCTCTCCATTTATTTGAATAAAGTAAAAGGACTCCTCTGTCTCCTTTTTGGACATAAACCTCTGGTGTTCATGGATTAATTTTCCTGACATTATTAACCTCTGAATTTCACACCCTCCCACTTAAACATGAAAAATCAAGTTGGACACACGAAAATCAAAAGCGTAGTGAAGTATGGTAGCTATGATTTCTAGTTTTAACTGTGTTAATTAAAGCTACTATTCCTGAACATCCAAACTGACTACTTTGATAGCACCCAAGAACCCATCAAGGCAGTTTTGATTTAGGAATGGTATTCCCCAATTTATTGTTCCCACTAAAATACTCCAAAGAATGCTGCTTGTTCACTCCCCCCTCTGCTTCCACCCTGTGACAGGATGAAGAGGAGAATTAGAAGCACAAAAGGAGAAGATCACAGATTAAGAACAATTTACTGGAAACAGCAATGACATAAGGAAATGAACGGTAACAGCAACAATATTAATAACAGGGTGTACAAGGGAGGCAAACGATTCACGTGATTTGCTCACCAGACAGAGCCTGGCAACACCTGATGGCTCACCATGCTATGCAACCCTGAAGGGACCCCTTCTCCTGTCTCTGGATGTTGGAGTCTGAGATACAGAGTGTGTGCCCTTGTTTCTAATACTTAGTTCTAAGATCCAGAAAAACACTGAATTTCATATAACATGAAATTCATGAGCATGTTTTCATGGTGATACATGAAAACAAATGTTAAAGTTAGATGGAAAAAGCTAAAAGTGTGTGTAGATTAGAAATTTTTTTTTAAATCACTGGGTGAAAAGTTAGAGAACAAGAGACAAGATGGAGGATTTAGAGTGTTGTCTCTTGTCCCTTCTTTCTTCTTCATGTTCTTCTCCTAGAGGTTTTTGGGTAATAGTAAGTGATTGGACAGATAATGTCGCAGTGCAGCACATAGGTGAAGGGTCATTAAGAAAAATAATATATGTGTCCATTGTTAATTGGGTTAAAATAGGTATAAAGATAAAAGAACTGCGTAGTTCAGGGCCATTTTGTGCATTAGACACAAAGTGAGCCACAAAGCCTTGTTGTACCATCAGAAGAAAGAAATGTACCAGATTACAAAGAATTAACCTCGTGCAGCCAGCCTAGAGAGACCTGTCAAGTTTTGTGATGACTTTTTAATAAACACGAGAAACAAGATTCTAACGAGCTCAGGAGTTTTCTTCTAATCATAAGAACTGAGATAAGCAGGGCTCCCCACGAGGGAGGATCCCAAAATAATTCCGTCCAAAGGAGGCTGAGAAATCCAGGAAGAAAAAGAAAAATACAGAAGAAATGCAGCAAAATCAGAGAAACAGAAAAAGGATTTTTTAGAGAAAAGTTACATCCGGAAAATGAAGTGTGGTGGTATAGAATAAACTCCAGGTCCTAGCCATGCCCCCCTCCTGGCTACTGCAAAAATTAACCCTGTCCTGGCTGGAACAAGTACATTATCCACCCCTTTTTCTATACTATCTACATCATGCCCAGATTCTACACTTTCCAACTATATATATACATACATACATACATACATATATATATATACACATGTACATGCATGAGTATCATTTCCATAGTCAATTGCCATCCCTCCAAAAAGTCTGTTGGGTTCATTTAGTCCATGACTACAGGTTCTATCTACCCTAGATGTCTTCATGGAAAGGAGGGCTGGTGTGCTGTCAGGTGGTTGCAAACTGCATCAGGAGCTCACAACTAGTGTATCTGGAACAGTCCATTCTCATGGTCCATGGTAGTAATGGCATACAGTGAAAGTGTCATTCAGAAACCAATATCACACAATTCAACATTGCTGACTGTTCTCACCAAAAAAATCAAAACCCATTAAGGTGCACATGGTGTTTCCCTGTCCCTCTGATTACCCACCAGGTGTACACAGGTCCTTGAACAAAAATAATCCCACGGCTGGTTTTGACTTGGCTTTAGGCAGGACTAATCCAAACTGTCTTCCTTAACATATTCCTCATAATGCACCAGAGGAACATTATCCCTTTCTACAGTATGTGGAGGTTTTGATTGGGCAGGGCCATCTTGGTTGGTAGAGCCTCTAGTGTTAACTAATTAGATGGCCTTTGTTAAATGTAGAGGCCAATGTTTGAAAATACCACCACCAATTGCTTTCAGCGTGGTTTTTGACAGTCCATAGCACCATTCAACTTTCCCAGAGGCTAGTATGTGATAGGGAATATGATGCAACCACTCAATACTGGGCTCTCTGGCCCAGGTGTCTATGAGGCTATTTTTGAAATGAGTCCTGTTGTCTAACTCAATTTTTATTGGGGTGCCACAATGCCACAGGACTTGCTTTTCATGGCCCAAGATGGTGTTCTGGGCAGTGGTGTGAGGCATAGGGTACATCTCCATCCACCCAGGGGTTGTTTCTACCATTGTAAGCATGTAGTGCTTGCCTTGGTGAGTTTGTGGGAGTGTGATGTAATTTATCTGCCAGGCCTCCCCATACTTATATTTCAACCATCATCCACCATACACAATCTTTACCCACTTGGCCTACTTGATCACAGGGCATGATTCACAGTTGTGGATAACCTGGGAGATAGTCTCCATGGTTAAGCCCCCTTCCTTGACCATGAGGCCATCTGTTGCATCTCTTCCCTGATGACCTGAGGAGTCATGGGCCCACTGAATCAGAAATAATTCATGCCTATGTTGCCAGTCCAGAAGAACACCCAAGGTTCCACTAATCGAGCAGGCCCTGACCAATCTGAGGCCTTTAGAACAACAGATGGAGATAAGGTTCCAGTGGTACATATGAGAGGTATGCTGGGAGAAACTGTTTGGGTTAATTCTGCCTCCAGCAAAGACAATCCAGTCTGTGGGGTTGTCTTCACTCAGGGACCGGGTTGCACTTGGTGGGTCATGCAAAAGGTTGGAGAGACCCGGTGCGTACCTCAAGGGGGCCTTGTTTTAGGGTGAACTACCCATGACACTGTGCTTGTATCTGTATCTGCATGTACGTATGTATATAGTTAAAGTAGTGTGTGTTTGTGTATAATTTAAAGGTTTAATATTTGATGTAACATTTTGGTATGGGAAAAAATTCGGGGTGGATAATGTTGGGGGTTAGGTATCTTTTTTTTTAGTTCTGGCTTGCCCGTGGAATTTTTACCCATTAGTTGTGGGGACAACCTAACTGTGGGTACTTGGTGGGTGCTTGAGAGAAGACAAAGAGTTCGGCTGGGCCCAGGGGGGGAAGGGGGCAGGAAAAAAGGAGGGTGGGGACAGTTTGGCGGGCTTTCTTCAGCTTTGGAGAAGGACACTTTGGGCACGGAGCTGTTGCAGAGGGGACAAGGGAATTTCGCCATCACCCAGACGGAGCTGCTGCTTCTTCGCCTTCCTCCTTCTTCCCTCTTGGTTGGTGGCCTCGCACCCCCTGTCCTACTGGGACGTGCAGCAGTGCCAGCCACTGCCGCGGAGCTGCTGATCCACCTCAGCCACCAGCCCGCGATCTCAGCTCATCCCTGCTTTTCATGCCAACTGTTCCTCAGAGCCCTGCAGGAGCACTGGGACTGACTGCCCAAGGGGGTTTGTGAAACAAAGCCTCCCCTCCATCCCTTCCCGTCTCAGCCGAGAAAGCTGTCATGGGGCCCCTGGTTCTGTTTTCTTGCTAATGCTGTAGTTATTGTTGTTTGTTTGCCTGGTTATACTTGTAAACAACTGTTATTCCTATCCCCAGATCTCTGCCTGAAAGCCCCTTGATTTCAGAATTATAATAATTCGGAGGGAGGGGATTTACATTCTTTCATTCCAAAGGAGGCTCCTGCCCTCCCTAGCAGACACCTGTCTTCTAAAACCGAGACAGACATCAATACTAATGAGTTGATGCATGGCAATGGCAATCTCTATAGGAACTACCGCTGCATAGTTTGTGTACACTTGACCATATCTGGATTTATAGGGGATTACTCATTATTTTGATCCTTAAAGAGTACCTCCAGCACAGCTAATTCTCTCAGGTGCCAGATACTTTGCTCCATGGTGTTCCACTGTCACCCTGAAAATCAGGCCTTTCAATATTGTTTTCATAATTTCTAGCCACTTATAGATGTTTATACATTCCATTAAAGATGAGAGGAATGATGAGCTTGTCTTTACAAACAAGCTGTGCGTCAGTTGATAAGATGTAGCTATCAGTGAGAGACGACGGAAACAATGGGATGGATTCCAGTAGAAGATCAGAGGCACTGAAAGAACACTATGAATTCCATAAAAGTTAAGAAGGGATTATGCACTGGGGGTGGGGGGGGGAAGGTATCGCCGCCGGTATCAGGCGTTCCGGGAAGCCTGTACCTCTCAAGTACCTCAGCCTATGGGGAAAGAGAGAAGGGACAAGCGGCCGGGAATTAGGATAAAAAGGAGGCTGCGTCCTCCAAAAATTTGAGAGACCCCAGGGGAATGCCCCATGGCCTCTCCCTTTATTCGAATAAAGTAAAAGGACTCCTCTGTCTCCTTTTTGGACATAAACCTCTGGTGTTTGTGGATTAATTGTCCTAACATATTTTTGGGGGCTCGTCCGGGATATTTCCACCGTCCGGGGCGGTGGGCAGTGAGTGGAGCTGAAGGCGTGCCTCACCCAGTTTCGGTGATCAGCTCCCCTTGGTGGCTGCCAGCACTGGGCGATCGATTGGGTTCCCGAGACTGTCCAGGAGACAGACGAGTGGCGGACCAGGGGGGTCCGTGAAGAGTCCACAGGAAAGGACCACTGAAAATCTCACCGGTGAGTAAAATGGGATCTTCGGGGAGGAAGCCTGGGAGGGCACCCAGGGAGGGTAGCACAGACAAGCCTGGGAGGGCACCCAGGGAGGGTAGCACAGACAAGCCTGGGAGGGCACCCATGGAGGGTAGCACAGGCAAGTCTGGGAGGGCACCAATGGAGGGTAGCACAGGCTAAACAGAGCACCCATGGAGGGTTGCAAGGGTACAGCCGGGAAGGGGTCTCAGCAAAAGGGATGATGATCCCATAATAGCCCCAGAGAGTCCCTTGGAGAGAATGCTAAGATCTTGGGACAGATTATGCATTCACACAGAGGTAACTATAGAGATGATGGTGAAATATTGTTATTATGTATGGCCAGAGTATAAGTTGCCAAATGGACTTATATGGCCACCTTAGAAAACAGAATTCATTTGTGTTGAGTTCTGTGAAGGTATCTAGAGGAGAATTGGAAAAAATGGATTAAAAGGGAATGTGGATTGATATGGTTTAAACAAACAACAAGAGAAATCTATGTGTTAAGAAAAAAGGAGAAGACGAAAAGGGGGGGGGGAGGGGGAAGAAGAAAACAGTGAAGATTAAAATGTTTTTCAGCACCTTCCCCCGTCTTGTCCTCTGGTGTTACCAGCTGACCTAAGGCCAGCTGCAAGCCCCTGTATCCTCACCTTCCAGAACTAGAAGGGATCAGGGAAATGCTGTTCCTACAGCTTCACCTGAAAATAACAGTGGTGTAGAGGGAAGGGAGCAGCATATCATATCAGCACCTGGAACTAGATCTCGAGAATCCACGCCCGGGGTGGGGGGGGCAATAAGGGGAGTCAAGAAAGAGTCTTTGACAGCAGGGGATGGATGAATTGTGTTGGTGTGCTGGAACAGAATTGGTTAATGCGGAGTGTGGAGAGATGTGGTTGAAGCAGGGACCAGGAGTGGAGGTGCAGGACCAGGAGCACAGGCTGGGGGCCTATGAGGCTGCTGGGACTCAGCACTGGGCAGTGCCTGACCCCACCGGCCCTGGGCAGGGGCAGCAGCAGCTGCCGGCCCTTTGAGGCTGCAGGACGCCCTGGCTGCCTGTGGTGTTGCCGGCCGTGCCCGCCGGGAGCACTGGAGCGGGGAGGAGCTGTTTAGACAATGTGGCAGGACAGGGACTGGATCTGGTATTCGGTGTGTGGTAAATAGAGTGAGCACAAAGAGGAAAGGCAAAGGTGATAGCCTTTTTCAGGCCAAAGAAGGAAAAACTGCAAGGTCCAAAGGGTCCCCCGGGACAGAGGGGATGGGATCGGGCACAAGGAATTGGCAGAGGCTTTCTCTCCCCAGCAAGGGAGACCCAACCCAAACAGCAGTTGGAAAAGGATCAGTATGTTGTCTGCAGGGCATAAGACACTGAAAACGGCAATGTCTGCAAAAAAAAGCCAAAAACAACTGGACTGCCGAGAAAGTCCAGAAGATAAGAGAAATGGATTGTTAAGAGTGTCAAAAGCTCTCATTATATCCACCAACCTAGAGCCGTTGTCAACTTTTAACATGGATCTGGATCGAGGAGAAGTGTGTGTCTTAGTAAAAACAAAGACCTCTCGATTCACCTTAATTTTTATCCCCGAGGAGGAAAATTGTCTAAAGAATTTTTTAATCGTTCAAAAGAGTTGTGAGAATTGTAGTTTCTTCTGTAGGCTCAGAAGTTTGAACACATCTTTCTCTGAAAGAATTGTAAAAATTGTAGTAAATTAATTTGAAGATTTAATTAATTTGTCTACATGAAGTTTTGTGCAGAATGGCTCCAGTTTGGAGGAGACCACACCCCTCTGCTTTTTGTATGTTTTGTTGTAAAAAGCCAGAATGGGCAAATTTCAGTTATGAAGCCAATGCTGCAAGTCATACCTTGTGAGGAACATCCCCACCAGTCTGTGGTTTGTTGTAGCCTTAAAGCAAATTCTGTAACTGCAACCTTGTGAAAATAGTGTCCTATGGAAAGCCTGAGTATTTGTCATGCACTTCCTCTGTGGAAGTTATGGGAAAACTTTAAAGGAAAGTATTTTGTTTTGTGAGAAATGAACTTGTAAAAATTCGTAGAAATCTAAATAAATGTATATAACAATAATGATATAAAATATAAAGTACAGTGTGGCCCACAAGCCCTTCCCAGATCTAGTCGCGAATTCCCACTCAAAGGATAATGATCCTAGCCGGCGCCCATCAACGAAAAAGAATAGACAGGACAAGGATCATCAGGCTGACAGGGACAGGCTCGGCGCCCATCAACGAAAAAGAATAGACAGGACAAGAATCATCAGGCTGACAGGGACAGGCTCGGCGCCCATCAACGGAAAAGAATAGACAGGACATGAATCATCAGGCTAACAGGGAAAGGCTCCGACTACTCATCACCGGACCTGAACACCCCGCCTTGCAGGCCACCGTTGGGGGAAGCCATCAGGTAGACAAAAGGAAAAAGTCCAGCCAAGATATCCATCAGCTCCAACCCGGATCCAACCATCCCATCCAGATGGCCTGAACCACAATGAAATCAAGAAACACCCAGAACTTCTTTACATATGAGGAGACTCTGTCCGGACGTCCATTTGACTCTATTCTCCAACGCCAGGAAATCAATTCATACAACAATCAAGGACCGTTGGTGAATGGTGCCTGCCTGGAATTTGGCCTCAAGGCTAAAAATCCCTATAAAAACCCCGGACAGTCTACCCTCCTTCGTGGATTTGGGAACACCTATACCTTTGGGTATAGACCCCTGTCCACCCAGCGCTGCGCTGTTTGTTTTATTGTGGTTTTTCCTCATTGTTTATTTTTTTATAGAAATTGTTTTATAATAAATTGTTTTTTTATTTAACCCAAATCTGCCTTTGCATTTATAACAGTTTCTTTCCTTAATAAAAGTTTTAAATGTTAAAAGTTATAAAATGTTATAAATATTAGAGTTTCCTTAATAGAAGTTAATTTGTTAGTCACCTCCCTATGCCTAAGATGGACTTGATGAAAAAATTGAAATAGGGAGTGGCTAGTTACTAAAAAATAAAGAAATGTAATGTAATTGGCTTGAAGCAGTGGCATTACTTGCTGCTGAACTAAATCATGTTTATACAAAGTCATGCAAAAGAAATTTTGGTTCAGGAGCATGGGGGAACACAGAGACCTATTGCCTATTTTTCTAAAATGTTAGACCTGGTGGCCAGAAGCTGGCCCCATTGTCTGCAAAACTGTACAGCCACAGCTCTGATAGCGGCTGAGACCCGAAAGCTGACAAGGGGGGGGGTTATCTGACTGTTAAAGTTTCACACCAGATTAAAGCTTTGTTAACTGAGAGAGCCTCTAAGTAGATGACCAGCTCTCAGCAGTTGCAATATGAGTCTTGTTTATTCGAACAAGAAGATTTAGAATTTAAAAGCAGAGAAGGTTTTAACCCAGCCTCCTGTTTGAATGGCCCTGAGGAGGGGAGCCAAAGCAAATTCCATGATTGTATTCAAGTAATAGATCTACAAACTAAGGCAAGGAATGATTTGCGAGACATCCCATGGCCTGAAGGGGAAAACGTGTTTATTGATAGGTCTTCAAGGGTAATAGAAAGAAGACGCAGAGCTGTATGCTCTTGTGAGTACCTGCGAGTTATACTGAGACAAGACAGTAAATATTTTTACTGATTCTAAATATGCATATGGTGTGATACACGCATTTGAATAACTGTGAGAAGAGAGAGGTTTATTAACCTGCAGATGAAAAACGTTGGCTCATGAGAACTTAATCTCCCGCCTGTTGGAGGTGGTGAATTTGCCAAAAAAGATAGCAATAATACACATCAAGGGGCACCAGGCAGGGTGCTCGGAAGAGGCAGTAGGAAATAGACTGGCTGATGAAGAAGCTCGGAAAGCTGCATTGTTGCCAGAAATCTTTAAGTTATTTCCCTTGCTCCCAGTAACTGCCCCCTTGCCAGAGAAGCTGTCTTTTCCACCAAAAGAACTTGAGATAGTTAAAAAGAGTGGGGCAGAAGAAAGAGGAGGCAATTGGTTTACAAGAGATGGTAAGCAGTGGATACCGAAAGTTTTAGCCTCACAACTGCTAAAACAGCTCCACGAAGAGAGTCATTGGGGCTCCCGAGGGATAACAGAAGCCTTCCTAAAAATGTATGCTGCTGTGGGTCTTTTTGCTCTGGCAAAACGAGCTGTTGATGGTTGTTTGATTTGTGCTAAGACAAATAACAAAGTTACAAAGAAACTGGCCAGGGGGGGTAGGCCTTGGGCTGTAAGTCCCTTCCAGAGATACCAAGTGGATTTTACTGAGATGCCCCGGGTGAAGAGATTTTTTAGTAATAGTATGTCAGTTATGAGTAGCCAGAAGTGTTCCCAGGTGTTTCCGCAACTACAAGGTCAGTTATTAAAGTCTTTTTTTAAAACAAGATCAGGTCGAGTTGAAAAGATGAATGGGGAAATAAAGAAGCATCTTCTGAAGCTGGTGATAGAAACTGATATGCCATGGGTGTGGCTCTTGACACTAGCTTTAGCAAGAGTAAGGGCCAGACCGAAGAGAGATATTCAACTATCTCCCTTTAAACTGATGTTTAGAATTCCTTATCCTTGTAATTCTCAGCCTGGGTCAGGAGTAGAGTTAAGTGATGTATATTTAGAACAATTTGTGGCCTGGATACTGTCTCTTGTGAAATTTATTCGACAGGAAACTCAGCTGGCACAGACCCTGCCTTTGGACAAGTAAAAACCAAGAGACTGAGTCCTAGTTAGAGTGGAAAGAAACACCACTGGTGGCTAAGTGGCGTGGACCTTTCCAGGTGTTGCTGACCACAGAAACAGCCGTCAAGAGAGCTGAACACGAGTCAAAGTCTCTGAGGCCCCAGAGGTTTGGACATCTCAGCTAGAGAAGGATGGGAAGCCGTGACTAACACTCCGCAGGAGTGGACTGGAGCAGTAGCTGGTGCGTCGACATCGGGGGAAGCCCTGAGTGCCTACCCACAGACTGCCTGCTGAAATAGTCTGCATCCTTACTCTCAAATCTCCAGACACTGGGAGCCAATCCATGCTGTCATTGCTTTCTTTATGCTAAGCTGTTTCTGTGCTTTCACTTGCCACAGGTGGTGTAGAAGACAACGTGAAATTGAAAATTAGAAATTAGATTATAACACTATTAGAATGTTTCTCTTAATAATTTTACCTTTATATTTTCAGTTAAGTTGGGGTCTAAAGTGGGAAAATAATTTTTTTCTTTAGGAGAACAAGTAGCAAAGACCTTTAACCTTAGAAACTGTTGGGTCTGCGGAGGGCCAGAGGGATCTGAAAGCTGGCCATGGGTGGCCAGCCCAGTCGAGCCTAAATGGTGGGTTAGCACCCTGAGTGAAGTCCATAATAGAACAAGATTTTGGGACAAAGAAGGAAGTCCATGGCAGCTTCATTCTTCTGAAAGAGGCATTTATTGCTTAAACAGAACAGGAAGCACATATGTGAGAAAGAGCGTTTGTGACTGGACTTTAGCTTTAGATTGTTGGACCCCCAACTGCCCTCCTTATGACTGTTCCAGATATCAAGGCAGATGGAATCAAACTCATGTTAAGCTCACTAATGGTAGCTGGGTAAGGTGTTCCTTCCATAATTAAAGCAGTGAGGAAAGATAAGTTTTTTGACCCTTTATTTTTAAGCTGCCCCCGGGATAATTCCACAAGTCAGACACATGTTGTCCGAGACTATCAGTGGAAATGGCAACACCGGAATGGAACTCGAACCCTTTTCAGGAAGTTCTGGTCCAGATCTAATAAAATAGATCTGGGATGTGATTGCAAGTGGAAACCTCATGTAGGAGCTTAGAAATGTAAATATTGTAATTCTTATGGCGAGGCAACTATTGTTGGTGGACCACTAAGCCCTAGAAGCAAGCTGTATTTTGGCCCACCAGTTGAAAATTGGAAAGGTCCCTTTGCTAATGGGACCTGGGCTCCAAAGGGGCATTACTGGATTTGTGGCCAAAATGCTTACCGCAGGCTACCCCCAAACTGGTCAGGAATATGTTATGTGGGGTATATTAGACCATTGTTCTTTCTGCTACCACAAGTTCAAGGAAATCAGTTAAGAATCAAAGTATATGATGATCTAATTAGAGAAAAGCAGTCCATTGATACATCTCTGGTTAGAAAGAGCACCCAAAAGTGAGGAAAAGATGAATGGCCACCTGAACGAATCATACAACACTATGGACCAGCTACCTGGAACCCAAATGAATTAATATCAGGTGCCAGAGAACCCATTTATAATCTAAATCAGATAATTAGGTTGCAAACTGTCTTTGAAATAATAATCAACCAGACAGCTACAGCTCTTGACCTTCTTGCTGACCAGTCTACTCAGATGAGAAATGCAATATTTCAACATCGAATGGTATTAGACTATTTATTAGCAGAAGAAGGGGGGGTGTGTGGAAAATTTAATGACTCAAACTGCTGTTTGCAAATAGATGACAATGGAAAGGTGATAAAACAAATAACAAAAGGAATAAGAAAGTTACCTCATGTACCGGTCCAAACATGGAAAGGATGGGAATGGGACATGTATTCATGGTTACCTGGTAGCCTATGCGTCAAACAAATGCTTTTTTTCCTCTTATGTGTTGTAGCAACTCTAATCTTTTTACCATGCATGATCCCTTGCTTAATACAACTCATTCAACATGTGATCAAAGGAATGCAGGTAGTAGCCGTGCCTACTAATCCAGAGATAGCTACAAAAGGGCAGAGAGTGATGTCACTGCAAATAATTGCAAAGCCAAAAAAGACCCAAAAACAAGAAATTAGGTCAATGATAACTAAAGTTTGTAAAGACAATTATTAACAGAAATTAAAAGAGGAGGGATTGAGAGGAATGATGAGCTTGTCTTTACAAACAAGCTGTGGGTCAGTTGATAAGATGTAGCTATCAGTGAGAGATGACAGAAACAATGGGATGGATTCCAGTAGAAGATCAAAGAGGCACTGAAAGAACACTATGAATTCCATAAAAGTTAAGAAGGGATTATGCACTGGGGGTGGGGGGGGAAGGTATCGCCGCCGGTATCAGGCGTTCCGGGAAGCCTGTACCTCTCAAGTACCTTAGCCTATGGGGAAAGAGAGAAGGGACAAGCGGCCGGGAATTAGGATAAAAAGGAGGCTGCGCCCTACAAAAATTTGAGAGACCCCAGGGGAATGCCCCATGGCCTCTCCCTTTATTCGAATAAAGTAAAAGGACTCCTCTGTCTCCTTTTTGGACATAAACCTCTGGTGTTTGTGGATTAATTTTCCTGACAAAGATATGCGTTTTGATGGACGTCTCTCACGGCCAGTGTGGTTGGGAAGGTGGTAACCTGACTATCCAATCCCTGGTCATTGTCATAAAACCTATAAATACTGAAAGAACAAATAAACTTTGCTTCTTCTTTCACCACACTTTGAGCTGCGTCCGCATGAATCATTTCATGTCCGACAGTGACATTCCACCTGTCTTAGTGCACTACTAGATCATCCTTGAAAAGATAACTTTTCCTCAAGCTAGACAGGAGTTGCCTCCAGAGGCTGAGTTTCTATTCTTTTCACAATCTCTTGGTCAATGCCCACATCCTGGAACAGGGATCCCAGTTGCTTGGCTTCACTACCATCTAGTTTCATATTGTGGGCCATGACATTCCATCATCAGAGCAACCAGGTCACCAGGGGCTCACCCAATTGGCAGTTGAAATTTTTTTGCATACCTCGCAGCTTACCCAGGAATAGGGATTGGATGATTATCTCTTGCCGTGCCTCCTCTTCCTGCTGTGAGGGCTCTACTTCATCCCTAAAAGAACTGATTTTGTCTTAGCTTTCTTCTTCTGTACAGAGGCAACTGCTACCAGCACAGGTTGTTCCTCTGATTCAGCTACAGTTTGAGTGGCCATAATGCCTGTTGGTCTGCTTTCCTCCTCCTCCTCCCCCGCAAGGGTGCTGTCTAGTAATGGGCAGTGTCCAATAAATAGTAGCCAGGGCCTAGCACCTTGCATAACTTCACGCCTCTCTAGAACTGCCACAGCATTTTTCTTTCCAATATACTGCCACTTTATCAGGGTCCTGTAGTTGTTCAGGGGTGAACTTCCAAACCACTGGAGCAGAATAGTCCTTCAAAAGCTGGCTGATTTTCTTCCACCTTCCATGTCACTCATAATTATCCATCCTCAGGGTAGATCTCTGAAAGACCCTCCTAAAAATCTCTTGTAACTCTAAACATGGTGTGGACATCACTGAGGAGACCTGGCAGACATAGCAACAAGAACATGCTTTCCTTAACACCCAAAGGGAATTCAAAATTCTCAAAACCTGTTGTAACAGACCTGAAGGACAAAAAGGGGATGAAAGGCTGGGGAAATTCACCCTCCCCTATTTCCCCCCACAGGCTGGGTACAATTATTAAAGGACTCCTAGAAGTAGCACACAAGGGAAGGGCAGAAGGGAAGCACTGAAGACACATCCCGAATGACCCTCATTGCCCTTGATGTTCTGTCATTAACTGATATCACACAGTACATCAACAAAACACTCCTGATCTCTCTCCCTGTTCTGAAAATCATCACGAGGAGCATATGTATATATGGGAATATATACAGGGTTAGGTGCCACAGCCACATGAACAGACCAAGCAACATTGTGACCAGTGGTTCTGAACCTAATATAACAAATGCTTAAATCAAATTTGGTTCCAAACTGCTCTGGTAAGATCTGTTGTTATCTCAACCCTTTGAGGCCCAAATTGGGTGCCAAATACGGCTGTCATGGTTTAGGAATGATATTCCCCAATTTAGTGTTCCCACTGAAACCCTCCAAACCATGCACTGCTAACACTCCCCCCCCCCCCCCCCCCCCGTGGCAGGCTGGAGAGGAGAATTGGAAGCACAAAAGGTAAAGATCATGGGTTGAGATAAGAACAATTTACTAGAAACAGCAATGAAATAAGGAAACAAACAGTAATAAGAACAATATTAATAACAAAAGTGTATGAGGGAGGTGAATGATTCACACAGGATTTGTTCACCACACAGAGCCTGGCAATACCTGCCCACCCACCACACTACATGACCCCAAAGGGACCCCTTCCCCTGTTCCCAGAAAATTACATGAGATTGTAAAGAATAACCTCTGTGTGCTAGCCATGCCCCCTCCTGGCTACTGCAAAAATTAACCCTGTCCTGTCCAGAACCAGGACAGGCAGATATTCCTACTTACTTTATGCATTTAAATCAAGCACCTCAGCCAACAGCCTAGGTTCTCTGCCAGAGAGCAACTCAGAGCCCCAAATTCAGACTTTGCCTTTCTGTTCTGATTATACAGGTAGTCTGAAATTAAACTATTTATGCTGCTTGCCTGCAATCAGTCTCAAGGAGGTTAAGTTCTGATTAAGCACAATGTCCTGAATAAGAGAAGGAAAACACCACAGCTCTCACTGCTCTAGATTTATATAACAGCACCTGAAAGCGAAAGCACTCTGCAAGATGCTAAAGTAACAGCAGAGAATTCCTGTTGCAGAGAGCTTACCACCTAGATAGGAAACATGCATTAAAGTAAGGGGAAAATACACAGAGAAAGTTCTTGACTATCAATTGTCACAATTTAAAGCCACAAGAATCCAGGCATTTGACATTGTTCTCAAAGCCTCAACCCTGAAACAACATCAAAATGAAATCAGGTTTTTCCTTGGAGGGAAAAGGGTTCTTAAATGTTAGCTCAGTGTACCCAAGTTGCCAAAAGGCAACTCAAAAATAATTTTTAGGCCTGGGTTTTACACCAACTATCTGATTTTTGATTACTTGGCTTTAGCAATACTATGAAAATAAAGCTCAGACAGAGCTAGTGACAAGAAAGAGATTAGAATCCGGGGTTACAGAATCACAGTCCAAACTTAAGGCACCAATTACATGCAGAGTTTTTCCAGCTTGACAATACAGATAAGCAGCTGGCTACCGATACTTTAAGCATCTCCATTTGAGTACTCCCTGCTTGGTAACTATTTTATTTTACAAAACAGCCTCACTGAAAAAAAATTTCACTTTTCATATGTACTTTGGACATCAGTACTTTGGCAGAAGAAGGATGAAATCACATTCCTTACATACCACAGGCATTCCGCATTAAGATGCTTGAGCAGGCACTGGTCAGATTTTGAAGAGTAGAACAGCAGTGGGATAAGTCAGAAAGGCACTGGATTAAGAAACAGGAGTAGGTAAAGTTACTCAAGAACTGACAAAAGAATTTAAATGAGATACAGGCAAGCAAATGTTTCAAATGAAGATAAATTCCCTTGTGCCACTAAGCTGTGGCTGAAACAGCAATCACAGGAGACAATATCTTAGTGGTACTAACAGAAGTTAAAAAAAAATGACCTACATAGACTGAGATAGCCTTGCATGCAGGCAGCAGCACAGGTCTACAGATAATGTCTGCGGTGTCCTCGTCTACTTGGAAGTGCCCACCAAAAAAAGGGTACGGTCAAGGTTATTAATTACAATATTCAAGGCAAAGCAAAATAATATTGCCATAACTGAAAGAACACATACAGAAATCCACAGTAAGGGGACTACAGAATTAGGTCATCCAACTGATTCAAGATGCAAACTGCTCATAAATGCAATGGAAGTCTTTCACCCAGACAAGTCGCTCTTATTTGTTTCACAGGTGAAAGTAATCATCTGAGCTAGTAGGATGCAATTTGATTGTAGTAGGAAAAAGCAACATCTTTAATAAAATTGATTGAGAGTAGAAATCTGTATCACTAAACACACATAAATTCAGAACCTGCACAACAGCTGTATGAGAAGTGATTTTAACATCTACACTATACCTTTCCAGCCACAACATGCAGGACAGTTGTGCCATTTATTTGGGTGGGTTAAAATGACTCCTAACCTTCAACAGAAAATACAGACAGCAATTAATAAAAAAAACAACCATCATGAGAATTAAAAGTTTTATTAGTGTACTCACATATTAGGCAAATGCAACACACATGAAGCTTATTTCTTAGGTTCACAAGTTCTACCAATACATTAGTCTAGTAGTAAAACTAGCATAAATTGGTAACTTCTTTGCCAATTTTGGAAAGGTGTCTGTCCCACTTTTTCAAGGCTTGATTTTTGGTATTGCTTCTATGTCCTAGTCATTATGGCATAAAACTATCCATCTCTATTGTCAATTCAGTTAACAGATTAAAAGCTGTAACACTGGCCCCATTTTTGTTCTAAAAGCTATCACTAGCTGTACTTACAAAGTACAGTACTAGTGTAATGGATGAAACAATGGGAAAAACAGACAATCCCGCTACTGCCACAATAACAAAAGAATGACAGACAGCTAGATCACAAGCTTGTTAGTAAGATATATATTTTTCAAGTCAGAATAACCCTTCTATATAGCTTCCCAACCCATCCCCAACCCAGACTTATTTGTAGAATATATTTCTGAATATTTTTATTATGGTGTAGCTGTAGTGTCCAAGGGTTCACAATAACATGCACGGTCACAAAGAACCTAGAAGTCCTCCTTTCTGGTCATACCTCAGCAACCACTTTCCTAGAGGTTTTGCAAAAGCAACTACTTTTAATAACAAGACCCATTATGACATAATGAATGTGTATGGTGTATGATCTGGTATGCAAGTAAGCTATACAAAGCCACACAGATCAGAAATTTAAAATCTGTTACTGAAATATATTAAGAAGATCTATTAAAAACCTATATGATCTATTTAAAACCTATATGAAAGAGTAGTTTACCTTGGGAAAGAGTTTTTCAAGGTATTTAGCTCCAAAAACTAAAACCCACGATTTTTAGTGACATCTGTTCAATGAAAAAATACAGGGGTATTTTTTGTAAGGGGTAAGCCAATAACCTTGTGTACTTAATCCAGTATCCAATGCTACAATAAATTCTCATTCCATGAGAAAAAAAACAGCGACTTCAATGATTCAAGGTAAACAAAAAAGTCCCAAATTACACTATTGCCAGCAATAATGCCGGCACCAGATTCATCAACTCAGATGAGTAGGGAAAAGTAGATTCTTAGTGTGATGGATACTTGGAATTTATAATATGAATGGATTTAGGCCCCATTAAATGGACAGTGTCTTAAAATTTCACAGATGAATCTCAAGACATTTTTTTCCCTTCAAATTGAGGTATTTTATTTTTCTTTCAGAAGGCAGCAAGAAGTTGAGCTTTTTATATTTAGGACAACTCAAAAATCTGCTTATATAAAAAATTATAAAAGAATAAGGGAGTAGTGGCTTGGAATTTTATAAGAGATTTACCCAAATCAAAAAAACCCAAGCAACTATTTATGGGAACTAAAATGTAGAACAGCACAATATGGTGATATTTGAGATCATGATGCATTACCTGTACATATACTTAGTTATTCATGTTATTGATAAACCATTAGGACACTCAATTATATACCCAGTAAAAACACCATTAAGAGTCTTGAGAACAGTCCCATCTTCTTTCTGAAGAAGGCATTTCTATACACTAAATTTTCATCTAGTAGCAGAGTATAGGAAACAGAATCCACAAGGTGCTTTAATTGATGAGACCTCAAGTGCTGTTTTTTGGTTTTTTTTTTTCTTTTTTAAAAACCTTTTTAGACAGTAAATAGTTCATGGGGACCACACACAAATACTATGGCAGACGAGGTGTTATATTAAGTCTGTTGATTAGACTTGATATTTAGCCCACTGGTAACAGAGGAAGGAATTTTACGACATGCTGGAGCAGCGTACTGAAGGGGAGCCCATCTGAGTCAATACTTTGTCCAACCACTGTAGAGGTCCATTCAGATGAAGTTCAATCCAGCAAGGAGTGCTTGTTACTGTTTGCCGCCTAGAAAATAAAGAATAGGGAAGTCAGAAAGCAGCTTTAGCTACCATAAAGTTCTCCACCATATGATCAAATCTGTTTCCATCTATATCTCATATACAGAAAGATAAAAATCCACAACCATTACCATAACTGTTACTAAACTTTTTTCAGATAGTCTTTGAAGGAAGAAAACCCAACAAAAACTCCAAAACACTCCACATCTGTAAGACACATCAATAATTACATGCTTGTCCATAATACATCGAGAGTATTCCACTCTGGAGAATAAGAGCTTCAGCATTTGCTTCAAGTACCACACAAAGATCTTTACATCTAAAAAGAAGTTCAAAACTGAAGATTGTCCAACCAGTGTGGTGTTCACATCACAGATAGCTGTGTGCAGATGCATTGCAACCTTCAAAGAGTCTGCATGCATAACTAGGTTTGAATTTTGTAGACAATTACTGAGAAACCCAAACTAGAAGCCCTTGATTCTGCACTATTAGCATGGCCAAACAGCACAATGCTATGATGATCATAAGGTCTGTCTTTTTTGGAGCAACTGACAAGATAAATGTATAAGGAAACTGCTAGATGTTGTCAGAAACACTATGTCAAAACACAGTGTGTGGCTATACTGTGCTAACTGATGCTATCTCAAAGGAACACTAAACTCTTATCTCAAACTTTCTGTAATCTTACACTTCTACATGTGTTTTGTACTGCAACATCCTCACAGAAACAACCAAAGTAATGTAAGTTGTGTTTCCATTGTCTTCTATATAAACTCACCCATAATTTTTCACAATAGAAGCCCTTAATTAAACACCATATTGCAAGTCTCAGTAAGGCTGAAGGGCTGACAAGCAAAAAAGCTTCATTCATTCTCCCATATATCCTTGTTTCAGATAGCTGTTGTTCAAAAATTTTCCTTATCTCCAAAGTAAAAAATCAGTATCAGACATACTCTGCCTGAAAAATTCTGGTTTTTTCACTATACCTGCTCCAGGCATGGGAATTTTCCCAAATTAGACTGCCAAGACTACTGTTGCTAAGCCAGTTTTTCCTAGTAATTCTAGCTATCCCAAAGTCAAAGCAAGAAGCCATCAAGATTCAAAGGCAGCAGATTAGTCAGATACAAACCCAGCCCCTCCATTTTTACTGTTGGCACTGGATCCCTTCGCTTTAAGGAAATCTGTTTATATAAACAGAGGAACTGAAAAGAGAGAAAAATTAAGCCAAAGAGAAGATGAATTTCCAAAGTTGTCAGTGATTTCACATTTTCTAAGAAAAGAAAGCAGCTGAGGTCTGTGCACACTCAGCACTCTAAAAAACATTGTTTATCTTAGCCCCAAATGCCTATGCCAAAATAAAGTGATCCAATAGAACAACCTAAATCACAGGAAATATAATTCCATTTAGTCTCAAATCCTTTCCCAAAGAAGTAAGTTCATTATTCCAATGCTGTTAACTCCCCTACAATGTGTTCCACAACACACTTCCTCAGAATTTTATAACTGGTTCTGTTCAACAACCCTAGCTTGGCACTACACTGGCAGAAGTTGATAAAATAGTAACAGTTGCTTAGCAGCTGTCTCAAAACTAAAACTCAGCCTCTTCTAGCCACAAATTTCTAGCTCACATGTCACTAAGTCTGTTTGCTGCAGTTACGTCTCTACTGAACTCTTTTCAGAAGATGATCCTAGACCTGGATAGTCCTTGTGATAACGTGAACACTTGACTGCTGATCTGAATTTCTACCACAATCCTTAATTCTAGCCAACATGTGTTGAGCAAAAAGTTGTAAACTATTTTGTTTATCAAGCTTATAAGTTTAGTAAATAAACAAAATGTACCACTTTGCCATGCCTGTGCATTTACCCACATAGCATAAAATGTAAGTAATGCTTTGGCTTTGCCCAAGCCCGTTCTATAAGAAACCTTTTTGACATAATAATGAAGCACGGAAGTTTTAGCAAGAATGATGGATTTTACAGTGCCTCCTGGTCTATTTTGACAATTCAGACTACATTTGTTTAAATTCAAGGTTGTGCTTGCAGGAGCAACCTTGTCTTGCTTTAATCACAACTGCAGCATAACTTACAGGCTTTGTGCATCAATATTAACATCATCTTAAATAGAGATGCAAAGAAACTAGTTCAGCATTATGCCAGTTTCTGTGGTGTTCTGGCAGTGTTTTCACTGCAGCTTTTTTAATCCTATGATCTCTCAGCAGTTTATAGACTAACAACCAACATTTTCCCTCCTTAGAAACAAATTTACCAAAAGGCTCCTCACTGTTTTAATTCAGCACTTATGCTCCATTCACTTCAAGTTGTCTCCATATAATCTGACTTATTAAGCCTCTTCTGTTCCGATTTGAATGTTGTATTTAACTATGTGTAAGTGTATACATACTTCTTTTGAGACAAATCCAATAGTTCTTTAAACTTGAGACACATTCTTTTTTGTGTATCTCTTACTAACAAAGAGGTACCAATTTATTCCATTACTCAAATTTATCATTTAATCTAATTAGACTTCTACAAAATTGGCTTCATTTATCTGAGAAGCCTCCCCCACATATTTGTGTGTTGGAGTCAGAGGCACAGAATGTGTGCCCTTATCTCTGATACCTGGCTCTGACATCCAAGAAAGCACTGAATTTCATATAACACCATAGAAACAACTGTTAAATAGAAAAACTAAGAGTGTGTGTGTAAATTACAGAGTTTTCTTAAGTCACTGAGCGAAAAAGTTAAAGTCTAAGGTTTAAGCTAGTTTAGAGAACAAAAGACAAGATGGAGGATTTAGGGTGTTGTCTCTTCTTCCTTTTTCTTTCTTCATTTTTTTCTGTGGGATTTTGGGTAGTATTAAGTGATTGGATTAAAAAGTGCCGCAGTGCAGCACACAGGTGTCGGGTCATTGGGTCACTAAGAAAAATAACTTACTTGGCATTTGTTAATTGGGTAAATAAGACATATAAAAGACCTTGAAAAAGTTCTTTGTTAGCCATTTTGCACCTTTCTATCTTAGTGCATGTAGCTCCTTGTACCTTGTATATATATAATATAGACAAGAAAAGAATAAACAACCAAGTCCGAATGAGAGAGAACTGCCTCTCTCATCAATCTCAGTCCAAGGGGGAAAAAGAACCCAGCCACAAGTGTCCCATCAGGACATTTGTGCTGCTATTTACATGTGCATATTTCAAGAGCAGATAAAAAAAAAACAAACCCCCAAGATTCACAGTGGAACCTACACACCATTATTCAACTTCAGAAATTATATGGATTTTTTAAAAAGTCATTATGTATTACAATAAGATATTGATATGTGAGACTTCATTCTTTCAGGGGAAAATTTCTAGAGAGGTTTAAGGAATTTGTTTAAATAAAGAATAAAATTGGAATCTATTCAGAAAGCAGATAAAAGGCTATTTTTCCACTAAAAAAAAAGTTATCCGTTTTACTACATAAACACAGTCATCTTACTCCCACAAAGTTTTTTCCATTACAAGTTTTGAAATATTTGTCATCTCTTAAATGCATGTTCTCCAGCTGTTTCATTCTGCAGAATGCACTCCAAATTTCTTCAGTTCTTTCTGTCAGATACTGTCAACTGCATCCCCCACCATAACCTAATGAACTCATGATACTCCACACAGAACAGGACAAAGACCAAAATGACTGTACATCTAACAAACAGCAAATAATCTCACAGCACAAACTGAAACTTCTAGATATTGTCAGTGATTTTGCCACAATAAGCAAGCAAGACAAACCAAACGAGGAAACAGCTTTGACAATATTCCTTGCTCAACAGCTGACTGTAATACTAAAATCAATTTCTGATCTTTATAACTTAAAACCTCAATAGCTGAGGAGGGAGAAAAAGGAAAATAGGGGGTTCTGTTGCTAAAGGACATGAAATGATTCACATGAATGCCTCTCAGTGTCAGAACAGAAAAAGCTCCCTTTATTCTCTGACTCCAGTATTTATAGATTCTCAGCAATGACCAGGGATTGGATAATTAAGTTACCACCTTCCCAAGCACACTGGTCATGCAAAATGTCCATCAAAAGACGTTTCTTAGAAGGAATGTGATAAACAACTTATGTTTATAGAACTTTCATGGGAAAGTAACTAAAACTATGAAAACATTATCAGAAGGCTTTAATTTTCAGGGCGACATCTCACCCTTTCTCTTTTAAAAAAGAAAAAAGAAAAATTAACAATATTCTAAACAATCAAAAGGAAAATAAACAATGTTTTAAACAATCAGAAGGTTCTAGTTTCAGGGTGATAGAGTTCAACTTGTAGACAGCATGTCTACAGTAGCAGTAAGAAGCCTGTAGGTACAGCTTTCAAACCAGACAGAAATAGTACATTAGTGAAAGAAGAAAAATGCACTCTAAAATTAAAAACAAAGTTTTTTTACCTGTATTCAGCTCCCCATCCTTTAACAAAACTCATTCTTATGGTACACATTCTAGTAAGCTGATAAACTGCTTCAAAACCCTGATTCACAGATTGAGCCAGAAGAGCAGCAAATTCTTGGTTATTAAAGATTTTTAGGTTGCATCCTATAAAGAAAAATAAAAGTCCAAAGAATACAATCAATCAATGAATACTTGTGTTTGCTATCCAGAAGCCCAAAACTATGAAGAAACTATGAAAAGGAAAGCAAATGTCCAGTGAATACATTCAATGAATATTTTTACACAAGACCTTTGGTAAGCTACTAACCTGGTGGAATTTTGCACACAGTTGCAGGATGCCAGCCATATCTTTGATTACAGTTGGGGCTCTGAACAAAAATCGCGCTATCGCTTAAGCACTCAGCAAAAACTTCTCCACCAATGTAATAGAGACGGACTCCCCTTCCTGTAGCAAAATTGAAAAGAACTCTAGTTATGATATGACCCAAGAAGATTAAGAAACGAGAGTATTTGTTTCAGAGAAGGCCAAGGTTTTTCTTTATAACAGAAACAAAAATCAATTATCTACAGGACAACACTGCTGGGCTGACAGCTGTAGCAGGAGCAGAACACAATTAACTTGCATTTTTCCTCCCACAAACTCAAAATATTTGAAGGAGAAGCAGAATAATTTTTGGTCAAGAGTGAGATAGAATTTTTTAGCCATGTAATGGCTTGTAACCAAATCAAAATTAGAAAGCAGTGTTCATTACCAAATAACTTTTTACTTAAAGAAATACCAGAATCAAAATAAAAATATTAGGTTCAACAGAGTTAAAACTTGTGCTAGTATTTAAGTGTTATATATGAAGCAGCACAGGCCACTATGGCAAAAAAAGGAAAACACAGTGTACCACTTCAACACTCTGATTACATGCACCCATACTATTTCACAACCCACTGCATACCCCTTTCTCTGTACTACTTGAACAAAACCAACAGGACTTCATTTAGCCCTATTACAAAAAAAATCCCATAATAAATATTATTGTTCACTTTTAAACTGTGGTTTTGTTCTCTCTGTCTGAGTGGAAAAAAAGCCTGTATGGCTAATTTCTAGCAGAAGATAAGTAATGTACAATTGAGCTCTCAAAGAAAGCTATTTATAGTTAACAGGTACTTTAAAGGTCATAGTTTCTATTCTCCCTTTTCTTTAAAACAATTTTTCAAACAAGATGTGAATTCGTCTATTAAAAAATGAAAGTTCCTTACATTTTTGCTTTTCCTCATCATTGATCATTTTCATTACTTGGCACAGGTGTAGCCATCTAAATCTTTATTAGACAAGCATTTGGATTTGGCATAGAGGCAATCAAAAGGTTCTATTAAATAGGTTGAATTTTTTACTAAAAATCAAACCAAAAAACGTCATGAATGTTGCTAAATAAAAGAATCCAGAAAAAAAAGGATAGTTTATTGGAGAACCTGAAGCCAAGACACTGCATTGCAGTAAACAATATTTTTTTACTAACCATTACAAAGAAAATCTTAATCATGTCAAAACAGCATGTTATCTCAACTGCAGCTTTTCCCATTTCAGAAAAGCATTCAAGTACTACCAATGTTCATTCTGCATTTTATAAATTAGAATAAGCTAAGCAACATGCTAATATTTTGCAATTAAAGCTTAAATTTCAATTATAAGCAACTCTGAATATAAATGCTACCTAGGGCAGAACAGTCCAGTGAGGAGCCTGAAAGCCAAAAACCTGCCTTTCAGGATATTTTGGTGTGTCATCTTTGTCCAGAAGGCAGAGAACAGCAACATGAGCAACAGAAATCCCCTGCAATTCAGTGGCTTCCTCCTGCCATCAGCTTAGTGACTACTGATCGAGGAAAGGGAACTCCTTTCAGCTCTAGACATCACTATATCTTTTCCCAATTGCAACAGGCTATGGTAACAGAAGCAGCTATATTTCTCCTCAGTTTCAGAAGCAGCAACCTCTCTATCTTTCCACTTCTGTCCTTAGCAAGAGATCAAGCTTTTCTTGGCAAGCCCCAAGAGAGAAGTTCTATGGCTGGCTGCACAAGGGTGAAAGGAACCCAAAACACAGATCTGACCATCCTACCTGGATCATTCCAGATAATTTCATGTCTAAAATGAAAGTAAAGATCAGATATCGTTACCTATGTGTCGCCTTGTCATTTCCACTGTAGCATTTCTGTTTACGTTGGAAAGCAAACCTAGACAAAATCGTTCTGAATTTGATGGATCTGTAAAGCCATCTACAGTCAGGGAAGGCTGGGATGCATGGAAGGTTTCTCCCACTCTCTGATTCAATTCATAATATGCTATTGAACACCAAAACGCAGGCTCCGAGTAAGTAACTGGTTGCAAGTCTATAAAAAAAAAATTTAAAGCAAGCTTAATACAAAATTTGAGGCTGAAAAGAAATCTATCTGCCCTGCTATTTGTCTCTCCCAGAAACAACAGCTGTAGTCTCCTCAAATGATATTTTACTTGCTATCATTTTTACCTACTTCAGTAAACAGAATGGAATTTAGACTTCATACAAAGGAAGAAGGAGGGGAAGAGGGGGTGATCTAATCTGACCACAGCTCATTTAGTTCAGTACTTGCATTTTGCTTGGCAAAATGATTAAGCTAATGCTGCTGTGAGCGCCAGATGTTGGGACATTTCTGTTGCTTTTCTTTAACTTGCAAACATTTTGGCAGTGTTAAAGAAAAGATTAAACTATCAAACACTGAACCACACAAGGGAAAAATATTAATATGAAAATTATGTTTCCTTATATTACACTAGATCTTATACCACCTCTTTATCAAAAAGCAGTTCTAACTTCCTTTTACTCTCCCCTATGAGATCTCATTATCTTCCCTGTGCATCTTCAGCTTTTCCTGAGCTGCTTCCCCTTTTTACTTACCCTCATTACTTACTAAGTGTTCTGAAAAGCATTTTTCTGTCATCATTTCTTAAACAAACTCAGGGGAATCTGATCTTCCTGAGGCATTTATACAAATACACAGCAATGGAACCTGATCAAAGCAGGTGGGCAACTAATGTGGGAGCAATGATTGTGTTGCAGTTATAGGTGAAACAGTACATGACAAGAGTAGCAGAACATATATACAAGGGAGTCAGCAATTCTGGGCAGCACTATGGATTGGCTAACGTTCTGTATATAGAGAGTTTTTTAGCAGATGGGGGGCACGATATATTAGTAAAAGCCTGTCTGCACAAACCAGCCTCTGCATTAAGTCGTAATATTAAGGGCCAAAATCCTTGAAACTTGCCTGCGGAAAGTAAAACAATATTCCTGTGTACAAGGATAAGAATGTAAACTTGTGTGTACTAGCCAATAGTAGCTTGCTCTGCCCGCAAACCCTGTAGAACCCTATAAAAGGTGTGTTAATAATAGAAATAAATGGCATTCACAATTACTTCTGTGAAGACTGGTGAATAGCTCGGGGGTCCTTCAACATCTGGCGCCCGAACAGGGACACCCCTGCGGGCAGAGGGGCTTTGGAGTCAGCGGAGTGGATCTGGGCATTAGACGTCGCGGGCTTGGATCGGCACCGGATAGGCAGCCTGAGCGTGGTGAGACGCGGAGCGGTTGGACGTGGAAGTAGGGCTGCTGGGGGGGGCCCAGGCAGGCAAGGGCGTAGTAGAAGGGTCGCAACCTTCCCCCTTGCGGGTTGCCGTCAGCATGGAGGCATAGTTTGCGGCGGCGAAAAAACTGCTTCTTGGTATCCTCGTCAAACGAGGTGAAGCAGCCAGGGAAAAGGACCTGGATAAGCTCATTATATGGGCAAAAAATCGTGGGCATTTTCCAGTGCCCTCACTGCTTTTTGCAGTGGAAGAATGGATGGATGTCGGGAATTTGATGTGGGATACGGCAATTACGGGAAAGAGTAAAGACGTAGTGGCCCTCGGTTCAGTTTGGAAACTTGTGTTAAATGCCCTGCGGGATATGAAGGCAGAGTCCTCAGTAGCAGCAGCTGCCATAGACGCCATGGCGCCGCCCGAGACGGACGCGCCGCAATCACCCCCTGCTGAGCCCACTAGCCGTTTGAGTGCATTTTTCGGGGTGGGGCATGTCCGGCCAGCGAAGGGGCTTACCGGGAAGCAGTGTAGCACCGTGTCGGAACTTTTAAAATCTCAAGGGTGCGCCGATGCGGCTCCGGCCGCGCTGGCGGGGCACTCTGCGGCTCCGGCCGCGCAGGCGGAACCCTCCGCGGCTCCGGCCACGCCGGCAGAGCCTAAGCCGGAAGTTACCCTGCCAAATGCGGATGTAGAAATGACGGCTCCCCCGGAAGGAGCGGGCGCCAGCCCCAGCCAGGTGGAGCCTGATACGTCAGCAGAAACGAGAGCCGCAAAGTGCAAATCGAAGATCTACCCTTCGATGCCATCTACCGTTCACTGGGGAAGACCGCAGGACATCCCTCTCCCCTCCGATGACGACGTCTCTATGCATTCCGATGACGGACGGCTTGCAGCGGGAGCAGAGCCAATTGATGACAGCGCAATGGCAAAGAAGGAGCTACTGGGGTGGCAACATCAAATGGAGCAGCTCGTGCAACAGCTCCAAGCTCGAATTGAACAAACCTTATGTGCAAATAAGACACAGCCTCAGCAAGAGAAAGCAGCTCTGCAGCAAACACCGAGACAACGAGCAGAGTCAGTTCAACAACTACAGGATATGCTGTGTCCTGAACCATCTGCTCCACCTTTGGAAATACTGTCAACACCACAGCCTTGTTCTAGCTCTATCACCCTGGAGGAAGAGAACAGAAAACACAGAGCACAGCAGAGGTGGTCCGGCATCATTCGAGATGCAATCCTGGAGGGAGAATGGCAAGCAGCAGGGACAGTTGCTTGTCCCATTTTATATGATCAGCAGAATCCATGTTATGAACAGCATGACTGGAAGATCTTGCAGCAAGCTAAAAAGACAGTTACTGAGAATGGCATCAAATCCGAAGCTGCAAACACTGCATTGGACTGGCTGTTCACTTCTGATGTTAACAGTCCCATAGACAGCCAGAATCTTGCACGTCTGCTTTTAACTCCATCACAGCTTATGGTGTGGGAGAAGGAATGGAAGAGGTTAGCAGTTCTAGAAGCCAACCGACCTCAAGATCAAAATGATGTATTGTATGGACTTAATCCTGACATGCTCACCGGTTCAGGAGTTTACAGTCACATGGCTGTACAGCTAAACTACCCTCTTGCAATGCATCATTTGTCTGCACAGCTCGCTCGTCAAGCCTTTAATGCTGTGCCTGACTCCAAACCTCATCCTTCCTTCACAACAATACGGCAAGGCCTCACGGAACCATACCCTCATTTCATCGATCGTCTGTCAGCAGCCCTTAATGCTCAGAATGACATGACTGAAGAGGCAAAACAGAACATGTTCAAGCTGTTAGCTTTTGAGAACGCCAACTCGAAGATAAAGCCTATTCTTGCCACACTCCCAAAGCAAGCAGACATAGGAGACATGCTAGATATTGCCCTGCGAGTAAATCAAACGCAACAAGGACAGCTAGTAGCCAATGCTGTTGCAGAAGCCATCAAGCCAACCACAAGTCTGATTGCTGCTGCTGTCAGCAAGCTGGGAAGTGGATGCAAACCCTTCCTTACACCTCCAGGCATCTGTTTTCGATGTGGCAACAGAGGGCACTCGCAAAGATTCTGCCCAGCCACTGTGTGGTGTGATCACTGCCAATCAGACAAACATGCTACCTCGGTATGTCGCCTTGAAAAAAACATGATCAAGAGTGCGAGGAGCCGCCGCGCGAGGACACAAGTTGCCGGCCCAACTCTATTCAGCAGCTCAACCCACCAGCAACCCGAGGAAGCCTGGGAATCGATTTGGCAGCATCAGTAGACATCACACTCATCGACACCAGTGTCTGCAAAATCCCAACTGGAGTTACAGGACCTGTTTATTCTGCTACCAGTGCACTTGGTGCTTTGTTGATTGGGAGATCATCTGCTGGAATTGCAGGACTTACTGTTCTCCCAGGAGTCATCGATGCTGATTACATTGGTGAAATCCAAGTGTGTGCCTACACTATAGCTCCTCCACTTACAATCAAAAGGGGAACAAGAATTGCTCAATTGGTGTTGCTTCAAAAGGTGGCAACTGAGAAAGATATTTTTCGAAGCGCTCCTGAACGCGGAGCCAAAGGATTTGGGTCAACGGGAGACACAGTGGTGAATCTCATTCAACAAATGAGTCATCGACCAGTAATTGAAATCACCCTGTGCCACGGATCAAAGCAGCAAAGAGTCAAGATGATGCTAGACACGGGAGCTGATGTCACCATCATCAGCCGAGACTGGTGGCCAAGAGAATGGCCTCTCCACAGAGCCGTAAGCTCGGTACAAGGTGTAGGAGGATACTCCACGCCGCTGAGAAGTGTACACCCAATCCAGTTTCGATTTCCTGAAGGACAGGCTACCACCTTATGCCCATACGTCATGCCTTTACCTGGAACCCTTGGAGGGCTCGTTGGCCGAGACGTTCTCAGCCAGCTCGGAGCAACACTAACTCTCCCCAATCAATCGCCTTTTCAGTAGTCGCCACTGCTGACAGGCCGCCAACCCCAAGGATTCAGTGGAAATCTAATGAGCCTGTGTGGGTTGAGCAGTGGCCTCTATCCCAGGAGCGGCTAGCAATTGCGCATGAACTTGTCAAGGAACAGCTACAAGCAAAGCATATCCAACCATCGCTCAGCCCATGGAATACTCCAATTTTTGTCATCCCAAAGAAGTCTGGAAAATGGCGATTGCTGCATGACCTACGCAAGGTAAATGACCAAATGTGGGCCATGGGAGCGTTACAACCAGGGATGCCCTCTCCCACAATGCTGCCACAAGAATGGCATCTTCTAGTCATAGATCTGAAAGACTGTTTCTTCACGATACCCCTGCAGAAGGAAGACACAGTGAGATTTGCCTTCACTTTGCCGTCAATCAACAAAGAAAGTCCGTCTCAGAGATTTGAGTGGGTAGTCCTTCCACAGGGGATGAAAAATTCTCCAACAATGTGCCAAATGTTTGTGCACTGGGCACTGACACCTGTGCGAGCCAAGCTCTCCCAGACAATTATTTATCACTACATGGATGACATCTTGTTTTGTCAACGTGATCCATTCCAAGATGAAGATCTCGCATTTATCACCACCCAGCTCGCAGCAAAAGGCTTGGTGGTTGCCCCAGAAAAAATTCAAAGACAAGCCCCATGGAAGTACCTAGGGTGGATTTTGACATCTTCATCAGTCCACCCACAAAAATTTGAGTTAACCACTGAGATCCATACACTTAATGATGTACAGAAACTTGTTGGAGATCTGCAATGGGTACGATCCATTGCTGGTATCCGAAATGATGAGATAGCACCCTTAATGAGCCTTTTGAAAGGTACAGACCCACAAGCTCCGATTACCCTTTCGGCAAATCAAAAGAGCTGTCTCATTTATCTGGGGAAGAAACTGCTTTCAACACTAGCAGACAGAAGATTGCCAGATGTGCCTTTGGGACTTCTGATTTGTAACCACCCTGTTGCACCATGTGCCATCATATTTCAGTGGCCTGCTTGGCAAAAAGGAAAAGGGGGAGAAGGCCCACCCAAGAGCCGTCGAGGTGCCAAGCAGCCTGCCAAGAAGCCAATGTTAGTGCAATTAGCGAAGAAAGGTGCAGAGCCTCTAGCGATCCTTGAGTGGATTTTCACACCATATACGCCACCAATGAGTATCTGGCAGAGGACAGAAGCAATTGCTTATCTTATCAAGAAGGCGAGAACACGAATTGTGGAAATTAGTGGTGCTGAGCCGGAACATATCAGTTTGCCAATAACAATAGAAAATCTTGAGTGGATGCTGAGACACTCAGAGCCAATTCAATTAGCGTTGCTCAGCTATCCAGGGACTGTACACAACAGACAACCTAGCGACCCACGCCTGCAGATTATCTTAAAACAGCGGTGGTTGCAACAGCCCAAAGTCGTGAAGCAGCCAGTAAAAGGCCTTACAGTGTACACGGACGCAGGAAGTCGGCGGAAAAAGGCAGCCTGTACCTGGCAAGAAGACTCGAGTTGGAGAAGGAAAACTATAGATGGAGATGCACACGACTCACTGCAGACATTAGAACTTACAGCCGTCGCATGGGCACTGTCTCATTGGCGAGACAGCAAGCTGAACATTGTATCAGATTCATTGTATGTGGTAGGAGTGGTACAACGTATTGAAGACGCTCTCATCAAACCACCAGATAATAAGCGATTGTGTCAACTATTCTTTCAAATCAAAAGAGCTATAGAGGACAGGAACGAGCCCTGTTGCATCATTCACATCCGCAGTCATCAAACAGAATTAGGTCTCGGAGAAGGCAGTGCAAAAGCTGACACACTTGTCAGTCCTGTTGTAGCAGCACCAAGAGACTCCTTCACAGCTGCAAGAGAGAGTCATGCTCTCTTTCATCAAGCCGCAAAAGCCTTACAGAGACAATTTAACATCAGCTTAACAGATGCACAAGGCATTGTAAAATCCTGTCCACAATGCAGTCAATATGGAACCACTCTAGGTTTAGGCGTTAACCCTAGGGGTCTTCAAGCCTGTGAGATTTGGCAAATGGACGTAACACATGTGCCTGAATTTGGTCGCCTCAAATATGTACATGTTACAATAGATACCTTTTCAAAAATGGTTTGGGCCACTGCACAAGTAGGAGAAAAAAGCATACATGTAATTCGACATTTGGTAGTGTGCTTTGCCGTAATGGGGGTTCTGAAAGAATTAAAAACAGACAATGGGCCTGCATATGTAGGAACACGAGTTTCTCGCTTCTTACAAAAATGGGGAGTCAAACATGTAACTGGAATTCCCCATGTGTCATCTGGACAAGCCATTCTAGAGAGAGCCCATAGGACCCTAAAAGAGTACTTGAATAAGCAAAAAACACCAGAACAGTTAGACCCTACCATTCGATTGCAGCAAGTGTTATTCACTCTAAATTTCCTCAGTTTAGTTGGAGATTTAGAGCAACCCCCAGTGGTCATTCACAATAGTCAAGTAAAGATGCAAGCTACCCCAGAAGTTAAGTTATATTACAAAAACCCAAAAACAGGTATCTGGGAGGGACCAAGTCCATTGCTATTTAACGGGCATGGTTACAGTTGTGTTTCCACAGATACTGGACTGCTGTGGGTGCCTAGCCGATGGACCAAACCAGCCACGAAAGATCTGAGGAACAGTCAGAACGTTGATGCCCTCAGTCAATCCCTGATTGGCTGTCAGCTGGCACCACGAGAACAACAAATGTTTCAGGACTGAACTGTGTCAAACCATAGTCTGTTCGTGAGAAATTCCTGTGCAGATCTGAGAAGCGTGCAGAGACTCTATCTAATTGTACACGAAACAAATTCTAGTTGTGTGTTTACCCCTTTTGCAAATTGCTTTCACGCTTAGACTACATATATACCAAAGCACGTGTGTTAGAATAGATAAGAGTTAAGATAAGTTTAGTGTGTGTAGTGATTGTTATATTAATATAAGGTATAAGTATTCCCCCTTCAAGAGCTAGCATAAGCATCTTTGAAAGTTCACTTAACGATCAGAGTTTTAGCCATGAGTTTGCAAACATGACGCCATTTGCATGGGACAAACTGCTTGTGGTAATTGCGCTGTGTGTAACCCCAACCAGCTGTCTGCTGACTGATATCCAAAAGCGACAGAACATATGGGTCACCTTAGCACACCTGACCGGTCAAAAATCAATGTGTTTGAGCCTAGCTACCCCTGGAGATCCTTTTCGCACCTGTCTCGTGGGAGTCCCTGAATGGGATCCTTCAGCCTTTAAAGGTTTAGTTAGCAACGAGACTCGACTAAATCAATCGATAATGCTGCAGGAGTGCCACCGCACCATTGGCCTCACATCTAGGCAACTTGAAGCCTGCTGGCAAACGAAAATTATTGAGGTTCTCAATGTTACCATGAGACCCCCAGAAGAGTTAGATCTGCTAGGTTCTACCAATACCTCAGGTGGATGGATGATGTTTGAGCCCCCAACAAAAAATCATCTTGACAAAGCAACACAGCGCTGGGCTACAGTCAACCCCATAGTTGATCTCGTTACTGCCACTGAGAGTAAAGCCTTTTACTCGCGATGCAATCTCACAGGACAATTACCAAAGCGCTTACCTAGTTCCATCTTCCTAGTCTGTGGGGATAGGGCATGGAATGGAATTCCTGCTAGTCCACATGGAGGGCCATGTTATCTTGGGAAACTTACTTTGTTCCATCCAAGCTTACACCAATTGCTGAGTGTGGCTGACAAAATGAAAATCAATAGGCGGTCCAAGCGAAGCCTAAATGAGTTACAGTGTACTGATGTTAGAAACCCAGACTTTTGGAATCGCGGTATAATCTGGGCAACCTCCTTCTTCATTCCAGGAGCAGCTGCCGCCAAAAGTCTAGCCACCCTAAAAAGGATCGCTTGCTGGACTAGAAAAGAATTAAACTTAACATCTACAATGCTAAGTGAACTTTCAGCCGATGTGAGTAGTGTACGTCATGCAGTATTACAAAACCGAGCTGCAATTGACTTTTTGCTCTTAGCGCAAGGACATGGTTGTGAGGAGTTTGAAGGCATGTGCTGCTTGAATCTTTCTGATCATTGTTTCCATCCACAAACAACTACGCCAGCTACAGGATGGGTTACATGCCTTGAAGGAAGTTAGTAACCCCATTGAGAGTTGGTTCGCCAACTGGGGCATTACTGGGTGGTTGAAGTCTCTTGTGCTAGAGGGGGGACGAATATTATTTATAATGATAATGGTGATAATGCTTGTAGGTTGTATGTTATCTTGTGTTCGTAAAAGTATAGAACAAGCCACATCCAAGGCCTGGTTTGTGCAAAAAGGAAACGGGGGAATTATAGAGATTTTTTTAGCAGATGGGGGGCACGATATATTAGTAAAAGCCTGTCTGCACAAACCAGCCTCTGCGTTAAGTCGTAATATTAAGGGCCAAAATCCTTGAAACTTGCCTGCGGAAAGTAAAACAATATTCCTGTGTACAAGGATAAGAATGTAAACTTGTGTGTACTAGCCAATAGTAGCTTGCTCTGCCCGCAAACCCTGTAGAACCCTATAAAAGGTGTGTTAATAATAGAAATAAATGGCATTCACAATTACTTCTGTGAAGACTGGTGAATAGCTCGGGGGTCCTTCAACATCTTTAAAATATTTATTTTATAAATGCTAGTCCTGCACACACAACCATATTATTCTTTTGCTTTGCTAGGAACTCAACAGTTACAGAAATAGAGTAGTAATTAAGAAGTTATTTACCCAGCCCTATTTTGTTTATCATCAGGAAGTCAACCCAATATTCTCCTTCTAATACAGGTCTTATTTTTTTTAACGTACATTTTCAGTTTTAATGTAATATATACATAAAGAAGAGTCATCACACGGAGAAACAATTACAAGTATTTCCAGCTTACCCAGGCTATGATTAACCGGAGAAAGACTACTAGGAGACAGCTCTGCTGGAGATCCTGTTGAAGCAATACAGATTGTTTCAGAGCAAATGACTCTCGTTATTTCAGATAAGTAGGAATAACCATTATCTAGATATAGTTTTACATTGAAATTCTTCGGAATAAGAAACCTCAGAAATACTAACACCACTTTTCCAGCATATCACACACTTATTGTGAATTAAGGCTGCATTTAATTTTCCAGACTCATGGGACCCTATCCCTCCTCACAAACTTAATTAACATCTTAGTGTTGTATTTGGCAGAACTTTCACTTCATGCACACTCTGTGAACATAACTTTATGTGTCACAGAATCATAGAATGGTTTGGATTGGAAGGGACATTCAAGATCATCTAGTTCCCACCCCCCTGCCATGGGCAGGGACACTTTCCACTAGACCAGGTTACTTAAAGCCCCGTCCAACCTGACCTTGAACACTTCCAGGTATGGGGCAGATACAGCTTCTCTGGACAACCTGTGCCAGTGCCTAACCACCTTCACAGGAAAGAATTTCTTCCCAATATCTAATCTAACCCTACTCTCTGTCAGTCTGAAGCCTTCCCCCTTATCCTATCACTCCATGCCCTTGTCCAAAGTCCCTCTCCAGCTCTCTTGTAGCCCCTTTAGGTACTGGAAGGTGCTCTAAGGTCTCCCTGGAGCCTTCTCTTCTCCAGGCTGGACAACCCCAACTCTCTCAGCCTGTCTTCATAAGAGAGGTGCTTCAGCCCAGTGAGAAGGTAGTGACTTCTTCCCAAAATTCAGTGGAAAAAAAGCTAAGAAAAAGTGGACGAGACAAGCAAGATATTGCCTCTATTCTCAAAGAAGAGGGTTTATCTCTAGAAGAACAAGCTGGATTTCCTCATTTGAGATTATTCTTTCCTGGAAGGAGGAAGGAAAAATATAGAAAAACATGAACTCTCCAACACAATTTGTGCACTTGTAGACAAAATACAAAGAGGCTTTGCACAGAATCATTCCTACAATGATTGCTGATATCAGGCTTTTTAAATTAAGATAGCCATTATCACATAGTGGGAAAATATTGCAGTTCTTTTGGAAACTGGTGCAGTTGATTCCGATTAACTGAAAAAGATTGCTAACATTAGCTAACCAAATACACTCAAGCCTGCCAGCAGATAGCAGGATGTTCTTATCCAGCACATTAACTGTTCTTTGCCAAGTCTAAAGCCAACCACATTATCTAGAAACTCTTTCATACAAAGGCATGGATGCTTAATATTTCTACTACTCTTTCCATAGAGCCTTCCATACAAGAATTGATTTGAAACATGGCAGAAGTGATAAGGTACCAGAGGTAAGAGACAGGTTCTCAAAATTCAGAGTCTGTAACTTGTTTAGGCCAACAGACACATTGCTTCAATGAACTTGTCTCCAGAGGGTAAAGCTGGGGATGGTTAAAACAAATCTGCTATTAAAATCTGATGAAGACTTAATTAGACCTGTATGCTTTTGTTACAAAACAAATGTAATGTACTTAATATGGCACAGAATGTTTTAAAAGCATTCCCCTAACAAAATATTAATTTGTTCATTAAAGACTGAAAATTATATTTTAAACAGAAAACACCAGGTTGTACAGAGGAAAACTGCCATCATCTTTTAGGCTGAATTGATTCTTCTATGCAGAGGGATCACAGCTAGTGATCCCAAGTTTTGAAAGTAGTTACCTGTATCCATGCTTTGGTTCAACTGCTGGTCATTTGTTTCTCCATCTTCACTGATATATCCTGGAGGTGGTGTTTCTGTAAAAAAAACCCACAAAAAACAAAAGAAAACACCTAATGGTTCAATGACTGGGGAAATTTTTAAGATTTAGCATTTGAGGTTTTGGTTCTCAAGTCCTCATGAGCTCCATTCAATACCTAAATACTTTATTAGAATCTCATTTTGCCATCCCTTTCTCCTTCCAGTGGGTCTTCAAACACACTAACTGCCTTAATTGTCTATGCAAAATGTATCCTCTCTTGTATGCCAGTCAACTGTTCAAATACGTTATATAATTAACAGATTATCTTTTCCATTTAAAACAAGATACTCTCACTAGAATAAGTAACAGTTTTGCAATTGTGATCGACAGCTTTCACATTGAGTAGAATTATAAATGAAAAAAACCCCACATCTGGTGACTTGCATGAAAAAAATAAAATTATGTGAGCTGTCTTAATGTACTATAATCATCAGATCAGATACACTCCCATTCCTTATAGATGTGAAGGTTACTTTTCAGTTCAACCCCCAAATCCATTTTTCTTCTTTACCTAAAAGTTGATTTTACTCAATAACTGTATTATTTAAATAGTTACACTGCACAAACTCCATTATCATTATTACTTCCAAGATCTATTAAAACAATCATCTATTCTTTTAACTGGCTTTCATTAAAGATGTGTTGTAGTGCATCTAAAAATCATGGTATGTCCCAAGGGTAAAACTCACCCTCAGTCTCTGGAAAGTTAGTTCCTACCTGAGAACCTTATCCCTTCCCCCTTCCCATTGGCTGTTAACTTCCCTGTGTCCCCTGATCACCCCCGCCCCCTAGTATAAGAGATAAGACCCAGGGCATTTTCGGTCTCTTTTCTTACCCCGGATGGACGGCATGAAATAAACCCGGGATTATTCCAGCAAGTTTGGGCCTCCTGTGTCTAGATACTTTGAGTCCGTGTTGTATCCACTCCAGGACCTCTCCACCACCCGTGTTCCATAAAGAGCGGGGCTCTCACTACGGGGGGTAGGACAGAGGGGTCCCCCGGGAGCAGATTGCAACAGAGTGGCGCCCATCGTAGGGCTGAACAAGCCCACGTTCAAAGGCTTATCATAGCCAGGGCCAGCCATTCTTTGGAGACTCTTGGACGCCGTTTAAAATACAGCAAAAAAAAAGTTTCCAAAAGGGAGTCGAAAATCCTCCGGCACCAGGGGACCGACTCCAGGGCAACGGGTATCTTTCCACCGCCAGAAACGACAGAACAAGGTAAGATTAACTCCAAAAATGGGCTGGGGGGTGGGGGGGGGGAGAGCGAAACAGACCCCGGGGGACTGTGTTCCTGTGAAACCCCTTCCGAGCGGCAGCCGTGCGGGGCTCCGCCATGTGCAAAGCGGCGGGGTTCCCCCAGCCGAGGGCAGAGACGGGGGGAGAGGGAATTCTCCCGGTTGCCTGTACTAGTGTGAGTTCAATTGTATCCCTTGTGGTGCCAGTTTGTTTTCTGCGGTAAGGAAAATAGACAGATTGTGTGCAGAGCTGCCTTAACTTCCAGAATAGGTTCACAGCTCTCCATACAAGAAAGGAGTCATACACAAAAAATACAGGATTTTTTAAAAACCACAAATGTAAAAATTTCAAAAAATAAGATAAAACAGTTTGTATCATATTTGACTCAGCAAAGTGAACATATCAAATTGTTGCAATTAGACTCAGTAACTGCCTGGGATGAAATTGGAAATTTATTAACCTTAAAAATAGAAGGAGGAGACAAATCAGCTCTGAAATTCCTCCCATTTTTTCTTTTAATTCAAAAAGAATTGGTTAACAGAGAAATAAAAACTAAAGACAAACAGGCACTGTAATATCCACCTAATTCCCATAACTTTTCTCCCAAAACCTCTGCTCCTACACTGGAAGAGATAGCCGGGACAAAAAATATAAGTTCTAGTCCTGTGTGTCTCTCTCAGCTACCCAGTTCTGGTTCAAAAGCCATCAGGACTCCCCTCTCTACACCCTTCTTTTCCCAATGTTAAAGAAAATGTACCTTCCTATCCCCACGTGGCTGAGAGCCAAGATGGCACTGGCCACGTGTTACCTGGCCACATGGTGAATTCCCCTGTGTATCCCCTTTCTCCTACCCATAATCCCTTCTACCCACCAGTTCACACCCCTAACCCTTATCAAAATCCCTTTGTTCCCCCTGACATTCCTCTACCCTGCACCACCCCCCAGCCCTGCTTGGCCCCACCCTATGACCCTGCCCCCCGAGGCTGTAACCCTATTCCCTATCCCTCTGCCCTGTGCCCTGCAGGGAGGAGGGGTGGGGAGAGAGAGATACACCCCTTGCTCGTGCAGAGGGGCAGGGGGAGGGGCGCGCCCTCACCCAGCTCCAGCAGGGGAGGAGCTGGGTCTCTCCACAGGTCCGGGGAGGGAATGGGGCCCCTAGAACCTGGTGTGGGGGGGTGCGGGCAGAGAAACCCAGGGAATACCAGCCCTGGGGAAGATGAAATTATGCTAACAGCTGCACCTGTAATATACAATAACAGCAGAGGAGCAATGTGATTACAACATCAACCTTTCAATTACCAAGTAATCAAGGATATTTGTAAAATTAAGAATGATTTTGGTCGTGATAGCGAGGTCTTGAGGGGAATAATAAAAACTACATTGAAATCACAGGATTTAATTCCTGCAGATATTAAAGATTTATTTTGGTGTCTACTAACTCCCTCTGAATATGATCTTTGGGAAAGCTTATGGAAAAAATCGTTAACAAAACTCCTAGCTGAACTCAAACAAAGTAATCAAAATGCATATGATACAGAGAACAATGAAATCACTTTAGAACATTTATGTGGGGAGGGAAACTGGATTAATCCTGCTGATGAAGTGAGAGTATTAACAAAGTTTATTGCAGATAAAGTTTGTGATGTAGCTGAAAACATTTTTAACCAATTACCAACAGTTGATATTCAAGTCAGTTATGTTAATATTAATCAGCTTCCATCTGAGAGTTTCTTGCAGTTTGTAGATCATCTTAGGCTACAGATACAGAGACAAGTTAAAGAACCAGTGGCCCAGACGGAACTGCTTAAAGAAATGGCCCAAAGGAATGCCAACGAGGCTTGTCGTAGAGTAATTCTGAGTCTACCTATTAATCCTCCACCCACCATAGCAGATATGATTGAAGCGTGTGCCCAGAAAGCAGATTTGTACTTTGTACACGACAAGAAACCAGGCAACCCAAGGACAGTGGCAGCAGTGACACCAGGAATGAACAAGCCACAGATGTCACCAGAACAGCTGCAGCACATCATCTGTTTCCAGTGCAAGAGGCCAGGACATTTTGCAAGGAACTGTCCTCAAACCCAGCAACAAGGAAAACACCATAAAGAAACTGTAGCCATTCAACAAAAAAACTAAAATTGAAGCGCCTTGCTGCCAGGTGTGAGAACATAAATATGACAGACCTAAAACAGGAAAAAGACTCTATTTTAATGGGAAAAGGGGAGGAAAGGGAGCAGGGTGGGAGACTGCAGAAATATAATTGTGAAAAACGTTTGCCTAATAAGGTCTGGCAACCGCAAAAGCGATTCAGACTTGTAACTGCTAAAGCTTTTTGTTTCAGATCTGATCGTTGGACTGTCGTTGGAGTAGACTTGCAGGATAATTCACAAGACCTGGCTGGACTGGATAGTAGGTATTTTGTTATTGGAGACACAGCACACACACCAATAGAGATTGAGGTAGCTCCCATGACAATTAAGGGAGACCTAACACCTCATTCTCTTAGCAAGATGTCTTCAACCACCCTTCTATGTAGCCAAAGGGCAGATAATAGCCCAAGTGATCCCTGTTCCAACAGAAGTCCCAGAAGATGACAAAGCACCAGGGGTATACTGGGCAGAAGTGGTGGGTGAAGACAAACCCACTGTGGGGTGTAACCTGACACATAAATCAGAACATCTCCATGTAGAAGGGTTAATTGACACTGGGGCAGATGTGACTATCATACCTGAAAAGGTGTGGCCTTCACAGTGGGAACTGCAACCCGTGGCAGGCAAAATACAGGGTATCGGAGGGATGAAACTGGCAAAGATCTCTAAAGCTGTTGTTCAGATTGAAGGCCCGGATGGAAGATTGACTAGTGTCCGACCTTTTGTCACTGATTACAAGTGCCCCCTGTGGTGAAGAGACACCATGTCCCAGTGGGGCGTGAAATTAACAATTCTGGAAACCCCCCAAGATTTTTGATGGAGGCCAGTGCAGAGCATCCGGTCCAAAAGTTATCTTGGCTAGATAATAATCCAATTTGAGTGAACCAGTGGCCTCTCAGCAGACTAAAATCTCGGGGTGCTAGAAAAATTGGTGGAAGAAGAATTGGACAAGGGACACATAGTAGAAACAACCAGCCCTTGGAATTCCCCAGTGTTTGTGATAAAAAAGCCAGGGAAGGATAAGTGGCGCCTCCTTCAGGATTTGAGACAAATAAACAAAAAAATAGAGGACATGGGGTCTCTTCAACCAGGTATGCCATCCCTGACTATGTTACCACAAAATTGGCTACTAGCAGTGCTAGACATGAAAGACTGTTTTTTCCAAATTCCCCTGCACCCAGAAGATGCACCACGATTTGCCTTTTCCATTCCCACAATTAACAGGGAAGCTCCAATGAAATGGTACCACTGGACAGTACTACCTCAGGGGATGAAAGCAAGCCCCTTCATCTGCCAGTGGTATGTGGGGTCCTTGCTGTCCTCAGTGTGTGCTGAAAAAAGAGATACCATCATTTTGCATTATATGGATGATGTGCTAGTGTGATGTCCCAATAACAACATGCTGCAAGACACCCTTGGCCTAGTGGTTAAAGTTTTAACCTCTGCTGGATTCCAATTGCAGGAAGACAAGGTTCAAATTATGCCACCTTGGAAATACCTGGGCCTGGAAATTACTGCACGGACTGTTGTTCCACTAAAATTGGAAATTATTGGTAATCCTAAAACTCTAGCAGATCTCCATTCCCTATGCAGGTCACTAAACTGGGTCAGACCCTGGCTAGGTCTCACTAATGAAGACCTGAGCCCCCTGCTCAATTTATTGAAAGGAGAGAGAGAGCTGCTGTCTCCCAGGGAGCTGACTCCAGAAGCAAAAACTGTGATTGAAAAAGCACAAAGGGCCTTGACAGAAAGGCACATCGCTTCAAACCTGAGCTGCCTTTCAAATTTATTGTCCTGGGGAAATTACCACATCTACATGGGTTAATATTCCAGTGGGCCGAAGGGCAGAGAGATCCACTCTTAATAATAGAATGGGTCTTCCTCTCCCATCAACGACCCAAAACTATCACCAAGCCACAAAAGCTGATGGCTCAGCTGATTCAAAAGGCCAGGGTAAGGCTGCGGGAACTGGCAGGTTGTGACTTTGTGTGTATTCACCTCCCGGTCAGGCTCTCTGGAAAAGGCAAACACTCCCCTGAGAGACTGACCAAAGAGATGTTTGAGCATCTGCTGCAGAGCAATGCTAACCTCCAGTTAGATCTGGACAGCTATAGTGGGCAAATTTCAGTTCATGCACCATCACACAAATTGTTTCATGAGGAATTCCACCTCATTCCTTATGAGAATAGGAGCCGAAGGCTACTCAAAGCTCTCACAGTGTTCACTGATGCATCTGGAACCTCTCACAAGTCGGTGATGACTTGAAGAGATCCTCAGACTCAGCATTGGGAAGCTGATGTTGATTTTGTGGAGGGGTCAGCCCAGATAGCCGAACTGGCTGCGGCCGTGAGAGCCTTTGAGAAGTTTTCAGAACTGATTAATTTGGTTACTGACTCAGCCTACGTAACAGGAGTGGTGTCCAGAGCAGAGCAGGCAGTTCTCAAGGACATTGAGAACGAACATCTCTTTAGATTGCTTTCAAAACTGATTTATTTGGTTTCAAATCAAGAACATGCTTTCTATGTGATGCATATAAGGTCACATACCCCGTTGCCAGGTGAAATCGCTGAGGGGAACCGGAAGGCTGATTCCCTTGCTGCCCCAGCTGAAAAGGAACGTCTCTCAGATGTGTTTCAACAGGCAAAGATAAGTCACCAGCAATACCATCAAAATGTGCCAGGACTGATTCGTCAGTTCCACCTGACACGGAATCAGGCTAAAGCCATTGTGGCCACCTGTCCCAATTGCCAGCTCCAGGCAGTGCCATCATTAGGCATCGGGGTTAATCCCCAAGGCCTTGGAAGCGGTGAATTGTGGCAAATAGACATTACACATATCCCCAGTTTTGGTAGCCTTAAGTATGTACATGTGAGCACTGATACATACTCAGGAGCAGTGCATGCCTCTGCTCATGCAGGAGAAAAATCTGTACACACCAAACAACACTTAGTACAGGCCTTTTCTGTATTGGGAATCCCTAAAGAAATTAAAACTGATAATGGCCCAGCGTATCAATCCAAAAAGTTCCTAGAATTTGTCCAGCAGTGCGGAGTGGAACATAAAACTGGCATCCCCCACTCCCCCACAGGTCAAGGGGTGATTGAGCGTACACACCAGACGCTCAGACAAGTCCTAGCCAGGCAAGGTAGTGAAGCAGTGTGGATGTCTCCACAACAGAAACTCTGTAATGCTCTGTTTACCATTAATTTCCTAAACTGCTCATTTGAAAACATGAATCCTCCTGTGACTCGGCATTTTAACAGTGGTGATCGGTTTAAATTGTCACAGCATCCACCGGTTTTAATCAGGGACCCTGAAACTTGGCAAACCAAGAGCCCCTCTGAACTTGTCATCTGGGGGCGTGGCTACACGTGTGTATCCACCCCTACAGGCCCCCGATGGATTCCTCAGAAATGGGTAAAACCTTTTGTTCCAAAGAATCCAGCCCCAGCGAGAAGAGAAGCAAGTGGCTGTTGCTTCAAAGAGAAGACGCCGCCAGAGAGAGAAAGAAGAAACCTTTCTAGCCTCAGACCTGCATACTTGGTCTGTAAATATGTTTTAAAAAATGTCTGTGTCCTTTTTTTTAGAAATAACCTACCTCTCACTCAAATCCATGATGAGCCTTAACCCTGCTGTTATCCTGCTCGCACTGAGCAGCCTGACAGCGGCCTGGATCGTCCCTCAGCCACGACAGAACATCTGGGTGACCCTGGCACAAACACTCCAACAAGAGAGCATCTGCCTGTCCACTGCAGCAGCAAAAGACCCTATGTCTTCCTGTCTGGTAGGAATCCCATTACAGGCTGAAGAATTTTCAGCCAGCTTTAGTGGTCCCAAGTTCAATACAGATCCCAAAACACACAGCACACAGCCACTCGAAAACCATAAGCAGAGAACGGTAACAGTTAAAAACCCTGTAGAAGAGTGGCTACCAAAATTGCCCAGAGCAGAAAAGGAACCCCAAGAATTAGAGCTATTAAGTTCTGCTCCTGCACCCTTTTGTATCCACCTTATGTATAACACACTGACAGACCCTAAATTATATCACCACGTAGTTCAATATCAAAACAAATTTAAGGCAAGGCAATGGTGTAGTGTGCAGAGTCACGTCACAGCAGATGATCCTCTCCGTTCACATCCAAGAACCCTCCCTAAAAGCATATTTCTGATTTGTGGAGATAGAGCGTGGGCAGGGATCCCATCTCGCCTTCGAGGAGGACCGTGTACCTTTGGGAGGCTGTCCCTGTTGGCACCTAACAAGAACCAAATTAAAAAATGGATTTGAAAAGAAAATTCAACCCACAACATTTAAAAAAGAAACACTGACATTTTAGATACAAATTGTGATTCTGACATTTTTCATTGGGCAAAATCAAAAAGAATTGCTGTATCCATATTTCTTCCATGGGTTGCAGATGCCCAGGCATTAGGTGAATTAGGACAGTTAGAATACGGGGTCGTGAAACAGGCCAGCTTAACATCCACCGCCCTCAGCTCCCCCCTCGAAGATGGAGAAATTACCAGACAAGCTACCCTCCAGAACAGGGCGGCTATAGATTTTCTTTTGTTTCTGCATGGACAGGAATACCAGGAGTTTGAAGGACTTTGCTGTTTGAACTTGACCTCAAAAGCTCCCAATGTCCATGGAGCCCTCCGAGAGATGGAAAACTTGATTGTCAAGTGAAACAAGAATCAGAGGACTGGTTTAGTGAGCTGTTCAAAGGCTGGAGACTCACAGGATGGTGGACTTCAATAATCAAAACAATCTTGTTGTTTTTTGTTGTTTTGTTTTTGATTGTGTTACCATTTGGAATTGTCCGTTGTTTAATTTTAGAGGCCCTTAGTAGTGCAATTTTTACTACCTCAGAAGCTAACCACATGGAACTAGCCAACAGAAACGAATCTAATCGGCCCACCAATTGTGAGTGGTGGGCAAGCTCACGGTAAAGCAAAAAATAAGCTAAAGTGGTTTTTTTCTTCTTCTTTCTCATTTTTGTCTAACAGAAAAGGGTGAGGTGTTGTAGTGCATCTAAAAATCATGGTATGTCCCAAGGGTAAAACTCACCCTCAGTCTCTGGAAAGTTAGTTCCTATGTGAGAACCTTATCCCTTCCCCCTTCCCATTGGCTGTTAACTTCCCTGTGTCCCCTGATCACCCCCGCCCCCTAGTATAAGAGATAAGACCCAGGGCATTTTCAATCTCTTTTCTTGCCCCGGATGGACAACATACAACAAACCCGGGATTATTCCAGCAAGTTTGGGCCTCCTGTGTCTAGATACTTTGAGTCCGTGTTGTATCCACTCCAGGACCTCTCCACCACCCGTGTTACATGAAGAGCGGGGCTCTCACCACGGGGGGTAGGACGGAGGGGTCCCCCCGGGAGAGGATTGTAACAAAGATGGAGTTTCACTAACCAAAGCAAACTCAGTAACAAGTTTGAAGCATTCTGATACAAGAAACTTTGCTTAATTCAACAGAAATATCTTCAAAACCCAGAAGAATATGCATGTTGCTTTTCTCCATTCAAATGGTACTTTGTAATCCAGATAAGTTAACCAACTGCTTTTCAGGAAATATTTTTCCTTGAACTGGGCAAATGTCTTTTCCCATATGGAGTTGGACTTCGATGATCCTTGTGGGTTAAAGGTAAAATCTGGATTGCTTTAGTGAAAGTGTTTGAAGCTAACTATGTCTACAATTGCCTTAAAATTGTTTCTGAGACATCTGAGGGATTAAATACATTTAATTACATTATTATCAAACAGCAGAAATTTAAAGCTTTTTGCCTAAGAATTAAAATCAAATTATATCAAATATCATGTCTGAGATTTACAGCAATATATTAAGGTCAGAAGGAAGTCAGCAAGAGGAAACTAGATTAAGTCAGTTGATTAAAAACATTAACCACAAGAATTATATCTTTGGTTCACTCTGTAAAACTAGTGAGCTAAATATAGATGTGACAAAATTCAAATGAGAATTTAAAAAGATGATTAAGGGAAATCTTCACTATCAAGAATTATGATAACAAAACTCATACTAATTTTGAACATTTTTACTGAATTCATTGTCATAAAGTGGACTCCCCTCTTCTCCAAATCATTTATTATAGTTAAGCCCACAGCCATGGTAAAAGGTCAATAACCATTTCCAATCCAACACACACCTCTTGTTTCCAGTTGCTAATCTAGTCTCTGGCACAGGTTATTTTCCATAACTAATCTCTGTCTGAATAGTGATTTCTTCCAAGTAGTAGTATTAATGGGACATACAGCCCTAACAGCCATCCTGAACCTTAACAACTGCCATCTTCCCAGCTGAAAATGAAACCAACCTCTCTGTAGACCATGTACTGAGATAGTATTGTGGTGAAAAGCTACCACGGTCTTAGTCGGGCCGACTGCTAAAGAAAATGGTTCTCTTAAGCAGGCTGTCAATACACACAAGACTTATCAGAAACTAGTTAAGTGTTCAAGATTAAGTTAGCAAGGACAAATAAAGTAAGATGCCATGAATACAACAGGAGGGTGTCAGTGACAAAGATAAGGAGGCAAGGTATGGTTAGCTGCATAAACATTTGAAAATCATGTGAATACCCACAATCACTTTGAACATACTTCCTGCAAATAACTACCTAGATGCTTTAGCTCATTTCCATAGCACAGGATTTGCAAATGGTAGCTTTCCAGTAAGTTGTTAGCAAATGGTATCAAAAGCCCTCAGATTGAGTCAAAGAAGGCATATATCAGTTAGGAAAGCAGCACCAATTTCTATCCCCTTAAATTGCTCTTTAAAGATCTGCTGTCCCTAGGTGGCAACAAACATGGCCCAGATTAAACAGATGAGAACAAATTTATTGCATTTTTTAATGCCATTTCAATCCTTGGATACATTTAAAGAAAACACAAGCAACGACCTGTTTAAGACACATAGATACAACTTCTACATTGCACATATTTGAGTTTCAAGTAATTTTATTCTTCAAAAGAGTCCAGATCTGAATTTTCAGCTTCTTAACATAGCTATATTAAACATTTATGAGAAAACTTCAGCTTGACTTGCTTTTACACTCCAGGCAACTTCCTGAAGGGATAGGAAACACAAAGTTGGGGCAGAAAAGAAAGTTCACTGATATTATGTTTCACTAATAGTACCAGCTTTTGGGCGCACTGTAGCAAGTTATTCTTGGGGTAGGGAAGGGGTGTTGATATATTTTATATATTAGTAACGGCCTGTCTGCACAAACCAGTCTTTGAAATAAGTCGTGATATTAAAGGCTAAAGTCCTTGAAACCTTCCTGCAGAAGAGAGAGTAAAGCAAAACAATATCCTTGTGTATAAGAGAAAGAATGTAAACCTGTGTGCATTAGCCAATGGTAACTTGCTTAGCCCGCGGACCCTGTAAAACCCTATATAAGTGTGCTAAAGATAGAAATAAACAGCGTTCACTTTTACTTCTGTGAAGAGTGGTGAAAAAGCTGGCAGTCTCTCAAGAAAGGGGCAAAGAAGGGGAAGAAGGAATTTTTTGATTTCAGTATTGTTAGGTTGTTCTTTCATACTAAAAAGACAAAACTGCGCACACAATAGTAACAAATACACAAAGCAGACCTTGATCAATTGTTGACTACAGATCAAAACACTAAGTCACTGATTTGCAACTTAAAGTTTTCTCCACTAACTACACGTGGTAAGACTGAGTAGTAAACTGCTGCTCAATCTCCAATACACAACATTTGGGAACTCCTATATGCTTGTAAAACAGATTGAAAGCATAAGACAAAGGTCTATTTTTCACTCATTAGCATTCTGAATCTTAAATAAGCTACTGAAACCAAGTAAGCAATATAGTTTCACACAGGATCGTGTTCTGAAAACAGCAATGTTCAGGTATTTCCATTAGAACTAATACACAAAATTTACTAGATCTAATTTATTGTCACATCTTGCAATTAATTTGAGCACTTAGGAGCATAAAATTACTGTCTTTGTTTCAGCAGCATAATGTTAAACATACTGTTTAGAGCCAAAGTTAAGAAAATACCTGGTATGTAATTGCTCTGTGGTTCAATTCCAGCTGGAAAGTTAGTGTTTTCAGGAATGGAATGTGTATAGTCATCGAGAGGCGGCAGTTCTGATAGAATCTCAGTGTGCCGTGGCACTAATACAGGAGGCAAGACTGGAAAAGCAAAATTCAAAGCATTAGTAAGACCTTCAAAATGCACACTTCTGTGAGCTAAAAGGAAAAAATATATATCTAAACCACCTAACAATTTCTTCAGATGTTTTGAAATTTTCTGACTCTCAGTACTGCTAGCACTATGATTGCACTGCTAGTGGTAAAAATAGATTCCTGAAGTGCCTCTTGAGTAAGACTATTCCACATTAGCAAAGGTGAATAATCTCTGTTCTCCTTTTAAGTCTGGTCTGTATTTAGCCATCTGGAAACTACTAGCGGTCCTGGAAATGTTTATCAGGGGTAAAGGTATCTTCACATTCATAAAGATTTTTCAGTAATTTTACTATTAAAAACTATCAGGGGTGGTTTTCTCAAAAGCTGTATCTCTAAGAATCTTGTACTTTTGGCAAGAGAAAGCATAATCTTTCTCTTTCTTACTTATAACATTATGCTGATCAAGTACATACAGATGCTATACAAAGTCAGAAGTAGTCTTCCTACCTGGTGTCTCCACCCTCTGGTAGTGGTAAGGGTTTACACATACTTCATCCTTTTTAAGATTAAAAGCATATTCACAGTTTTCAATTGCTTTAAGTTCATGGTGACTGTGAAGATCTGGCCAGCGCCACAAACGACAGTAAATAACATGCGGCAATCCTTTACGATGAGATACCTGTAGACGGCCATCGAGAGATCTGGAGGGGAAAGATGTTAAAAAGTTTTTACAGACTGCATGCTCTTAGTCACTCAAGCAAGAGTATATACACATGGGATGGGTACTTTATTCATTCTCAGAATTCAGTGGATTGATACTGCTAGTGACATTTATACTCTTGTTTTAAGGCTTCAAATATGATAGGAATTACCATATGAGTACTCTCAACTTATATTTGAGTTGCTCAAATCATTGCCAGTAAATTTAGAATTCATTAAATGCTACTTTACCTCCAACCAAGTATTTAGGATGATTGTTTCATATATTTTTTTAAATGTAGAAGAGAGTTGTTAAAAAAAAATAATAAAATCACACACTTAATGGTCCCTTCCACTACTAAACCTCAAAGCTTTGCTATGGCATAGATGCTTTATGGCTTTAAGTTTAAGAATTCCCACAGGACTGCAAATAAGACTATAAGTATTCAGCTGCCCAAATGATCCACATGGCAGTATAACTGTAATGCAAAAAGTATGAATACACATCTTTTAAGGACTGTACAGTTTATCTTCTTGACTTCGTCTGCCTTACAAGCTGAAATCATTTTGCTAGTTTTAAGACAGACCGCATATGCTTACACAAATGCAGATGTTTATGATTGTTATGGGATGGGAGACAAACCTCAATAAACAAATCAAGTAATGTGACATGAAAAAATAAAGACCCTGTTTAGAATTTGCCTGCCATTAACTACTGAAGAATTTCCAAACAATTATTTAGTAGCTCATATCTGAGCCAATTAGCAAGATTTAACTGAAAGCTTGTGACATACAAAGCAGTTTAAATACTTTGTAAGATTAGGCCTAAAGAATCAAGCTTCCCAACTTTGTTAATATAAATACCAAATCATTAAAGCTTGCATTTAACAAGTCTTCCCATTCTTTCAATAGCACTGTCATGAAAAATCAGTATTGCAGAATTAGAGTTTCATTGGTCAAAACATCAGCTGATAGCACTTGGATTTCTACACTGGCAAGCAAATATCTTAAAATGCTATACCATGAGAGGCCTAGGAGGCATTTTAGTCTATTTTACAGCTAAAGTATCCCATTACAGACCCTTCAAAGCCAATCCCTCCCACAAGATTTCTATGATGCAAGAGGGCAGAATATTCACCTGGTTTGTTCAGAGAAGCTGTAAAGGCCTGTTGTATCCCACTGATCTATCGTGTTTGGTGTACTCAGTCCCCAAATTTCAGAACAAGTGCTGTGCATAATAAATTGAAAACAAAAACAAAAACTTGATATGAATATGGAACATGGTTATTCAAAACACTGGTGTCAAACATGGAAAAACATACAGAATACTTCCTTTCACATAGAAGATAGAGCATTGTTAGACTTGCATTTAGACTGACACTGCATGCTATATTTTCTATATGAAGGAGGCTATCAAAATGGAACAAGTGATTCAAGGTAAATGATAAATGTTTTTAAAAGTTGAACAAGTTCTCTGCTTTTAAGTAGTCATACAGTTTTAACGTTACTTAAAACAGGCAAAACTTCTTCAGCCTAGCTCTTAAAAAAATCCAGTTTTAAAGGGTAATTTCTGGGGTTTTTTTGTTTGTTTTTTAACATAAGCTTCCCTAAGACTTCAAGTAAATGCCATGTATATCTGAAACTGACCATCACAATCGAACTTTCAGGTACCATCACTTAAGCATTAATCTCATTCTCCATGCACATACTAATTTGCTGCTTTCCCTAAAAGAGGAAAATTCAGACTTTAAAGAAAACCACATTGTAGCTAATAGTTCTCACTGTTTTCAGTACTCTCCTTGATTAAAGAACTAAATATTTTTTTCCACAGTATACAAAACAGAATGTTTAACACAGTTTTACAGTATAGCATTTTAGGATTCAACTACAGGATAACAAACCTTTAATTGCTAAATCAAGGAGGAGGAAAAGAGAGACAACTAATTTTTTACCAAACTGCTTCAAGGACAAGATCACAACAATAAAGAAAAAGGAGCCTTCAATCATAGGCACAAACTAAAAGCATCATCAGATGTAAACAAAGCAAGAAAACAGCATGGGTTTGTAAACAGAAAGCAGACTCAGAAGCATAAATCCAGCTCAGCTCTATCACAGACTTGCTCTGTGTCCTGGGGTGACTTTATGATGCTTGTATCCCCAATCATGTGTTCTGTTTATGCTGGATGTTAAGTTCTGCACCTTTAAGACTGGTTCCAAGAGCGAAGGGGGGGGAAAGAAGAAGAACGAAGCTTGTTTTCAAAAACTGCACTCACTCCCCTGCATCCCTCTCCAGACTGTTGTTGTCTGCAACACAGACAGTGGAAGAGAGTTCTCCTTTACTTTTTAGTTTTTAGCTAGCTGAGGCAGAGAAGTTCCCTAGACTGTTTTTTTCTTCCTTTTTTCTTGGAACTGTTCAAACCTGCTCTGAGCCAAAACCCCAGAAAAACACTGGGAGCTTATGCCTGTGGCCCACCGGGGCCTGGGCCTCAGCATTTTCCACCGCCGAAGAGACTGATACGAGACTAAGAGAGCCAAGATACACTCCATGACAAGGACTTTCTGAATTTGCCATCTCTTCGAACAGTGAGAGGTTTTATTGTTTAATATTATTCAATATTTTTTTATGCTTGTAGATATTTTGCTTGTTAAATAAACAGGTTTTTCCACTTTTTCTCCAAGGAAATCTTTTCCTGAACCAGTTGGGAGATGGGCCACTTGAATTTGCTTTCTGAAGGGACCCCATTCAGAGTTTTCTTCACAAATTTGCCTTAAACCAAGACATTCTGTGACCACTAAAAATGGACAGTTTATTTTTTATATAAGTGACATACAACTAGACTTTGCACCTCAGAAATTATGAGAATTTGGTTCATAAGAAACTTACATCTCTACTTCCTAATTACAGAGCCTGAATTTTGACTGTCTGCTACAGTCCCTTTAAAATTAATAGCTTCTGAAAAGTTGCAACAGAAAGAATACAAGTTCACCAAACTCCTGGTTTTAAATATAGGTGTTGCAATTTAAACTACTAAACTTATCTGATACAGTCACAAGTTTGGATTGAGTGCTTAAGGGAAGAAAAGTAGGTATTTTTATTTCTCCTCCCTACACAGGGAAAATTCATTAGTGTTATGAAACAAGAAGACATAAATATGTGTGGGATACTGATGAAGGGAATTAATGGTTCTTGTCCCCTCCTTGCCTGTCCCAAATATCTAATTTTTAGTGTCATTCCAGGGAGGCTGAAATGTTCATGCAGTTGAGCGGCAACCCCAATCTATCAACTGGCTATCTGACCACAGAACATACATGGCAGAAAATGTAACTTTTGAGAGTTACTTTTCATCTAGATCACTTCTATTCACTGTAGAGCTACATGAGCACTACAAATGAGGAATAAGACTATAATTGTGGACAGCAGCCTGCATTTATCACAAATAAAATTGTTACATAAAGTATGGTCTTTGACATTTTACTGATTATGGACACAAGTAAAATCTTGTAGTAGGGAACGTTTGTCTAGTAGAGAGCAGCAGAGTTTCAGACGAGAAGGCCCATTCTCTGATTTAGATCCAGCTCTTCAAAAGAGCCAACTCTCCTGAGCAAGTTACATCTATCTCAGACACAGGCAGCACCACGTATCTCTAGAAAGTGGGAAAAGAGGGATCCTGAGCATCACTATATCAGCAGAGCATACAGACTCTTTTTCATGTTCCTAAGATGTCTCTAGGATGGTAGACTGCTAGAAGCTGCATAATGATTGAAATAGTTGCCCTGAAGACACATAGGGAGCCTGTGGAATGCCAGGGAGCATTCCAACACTACTGTGTCCTTAAATATTCACCACTGCTGCTTGTAAGAGACCATCACATCAAATCGGAAGAATAATCAGCAGACACAAAGCCTGCTGCATATTAATTGACACATTCAGCTCATTACCTTTGAGAAATGGATCCTTTATACAAAGCAGTGCTCCAAAGCTGACACTGTTACAGATTACACATTCCCAAAATTGTGTGGTGCATCACTGGTGTAAGAATGGCATGCCACACATTTGCTGCACAAGTCTTAAGATAGCACATGCAAAAGTAAAATTTCACAGATCCTTACAAAAAATAATGAATAGGAAAAATATTTTATATTGCTAACCTCTTCTCTCTATAAATATTCAAACTATCAAAGCTGACAGCATATTTCATAACCTACAGAAAGACAAACCATATCCTGAAGTGACTGCAACAGAGTCATAGGTTACAATGAAGCTCAGGACACCATGGAGGGAAGGCAGGCCAGGAGGTACAGAAAAAGTGAACAGTTAGAAGTTAGAGCAAAACTGTTCTAATATACACCAGCTTACATGACATGCTGTCTTCCAGGATGTATGTTTTCTTAGAGTTATGATTAATAGAAATGTTTTACTGGTTCATCTACACTATGACTGTACTCAACTCAAATAATCCACAGTCAAACACACAAGAGCCTGCAGAACATCAACCCATATGATCAATGAAGTCAGCTCAAAATAGCTTTTACTGTTCACTGGAAGAAACATCTGAGTAAATAAAGTGGTCTCTCCACTCTCCTGCTCACATGAAAGATCCATTGCCTGAGATGCAAGACAGTCCCCCCCATTACATCACCCACACAGTAAACAAGGCCTCTTAATATTCACACACATACACAACTAAATAAGAATTAAATTCTTCACAACCCTAAAAAGCATACTTCATGCACAGCACTTCCATGAAAGACCACAATATGTTCATTCATATGCAAGCAATAGCCTGACAGAGGGCAGACACATCTATTAATCCCAGAAAGGTGGTGATGGAAAGATGACTGCATTCTGAAAGATGCTTCAACAACCACTGTAAACAACCACTAAAACCCTCTGAAAGGGAAACAGGAGTACAGAATTACTCTCCTAAAATAAATAGGATGCATTCTCTCCTAAATCTACCATTCTGAAGCATCCAAAACCCCTTGTGAAGAGTCTTTTCTGTGCCTTATTCCATAAAGAATTTAGGAGACTCGAGGATTAACATTTGTATTCATAAGTCTTGTCTGGAAACATGCCCTGGAACGTGATCAATGGCGAGAAGTACGTCACAGACTCTCTTGTGGGTTGTACAAGAGAGCAAAGTTTATTATCCCTGATCTTCATTTATAGAGAGATCCAAGAAGGCCTGAGAGGTAAAACTCTCATAAACTTACACATCACTATCATTGGTCAAGTGGAACACCACCCCTTGACTGTTTCTTGCAAGTAAACAACAAGGATCCTAAACAACACCTGCAAAGATTGTTGTCTTTCTCCAAGGACTGTTTGGATTCTTCCTTATGCTTTCTCAGGCCAGAGTAAGAAGCATGTGTGACTTAGTTTCACACAGGTTCTGTGTTCCCTGCTTGCTTTTTGCATTTAGCATCTACAATCATTTATGCTAGAAAGCAGCTAGGACATTCCCCAGCACTGGGCCATGCCAATTAATGTTCTTCCACACCATTCCCAGGTTTGTGAATGGCACATCATCAGAACCACTTCAGAGATATTTACATATGAAGTATCAGAAACTATACAGAAGTTGATAAATATAATTTTCTTCTTCTTCAGTCTCAGAAAGCAGAACTGTAAAGGAGCTTGAAAGATATCGAGTTCAGTTGATAGCCTCCTCTTTACCTGAAGTGGTAGCACTAGAAAAATGGCAAATAAAACCTGAAATGCAAATAGCATCACCCTAGTCAAAGCCAACATTATACAGAAATCATTACAGAATGGTATTGGACATTTACCTTGCTTATTTGTGAAATATTACACTGAGCCACTAACATTTCTACTGAATCTTTCATAACTTTTAGAATCTATAGCCACTAACAAGTTTGCCAAATCCACATTCAAGGCAATCATCTCCATTTGGTTTTCTTCCTGCATCTTATAATCACAATAATTTCTTCCATTTAATCTATCTACCCCTACATTTTCTGAGGCATTTGTAGCACTTGAGCTGTGACTGAAACAAAAAATAATTTCAGTAAACCATGACAGTACCCTATTTATCTGTTTTAAAGTAGGAGATGAAAGTTTTAAAATTCTAGAATTGTTATGCAGTCTTCCCTATAGATGTGACCTTGACATTCGTTTTTACTCACATTTTCACTGAAAGACTAAACAAGTGTAGTGGTTTAGATTTGCCAGTTTGAGTTCCCAGCCAATGCCCCAAATAATGTGGTGGACTTCAGCGCTGGCCAAAAATCACCAGTGCACTTACTCATTTCTTGCTGTGAGATATGGATTAGGAGAAGGGCAAAACAGACTCAAACCTTAAAAGGTAAAAAGAAACTTTCTTAACAGGACTACAAGAATAAGAAGCATCAGAATAAAACCTCCAGAACCTTTTTCCTCCCCCTGCCCAACTTCTTTCCTTTCCCAACTGACAATGTAGAGACAAAACTGTCGTACTATTGGGAATGACGAGAAGCATGACACAGACACTCTTGTGAGTTGATCAGGAGAGCCTAAGGTTTATTACCTCAGATATTCTTTTATAGACCAATACACGAAAGTACAGAAAGGTAAAACTCTTATTGATTAGTAAACTAACACATTACCATCATTGGTCAGTGGGGTACACTACTTCTTGACCTTCTCTCGCAAGAAAACAAGAAACTGACAAACAACACCTGCAAGGCTGTTTTCTATTTCTGAGGATTGTTTTAATTCCTCCTTATGATTTCCCTGGCCACTTTCTCAGGTGAGACTGAGAAAATTATGTGGCCTGCTTTTCCACAGACACTGTGCTCCCTGCTTTTGCTCATATTTAGCATCCATACAAAACCTGGGATTTAAAATCAGTTACCAACTGTATAGTAGTCTTTCATCAGTTCTTGTAGGGAGAGGAGTTTTCTCTTGCCATACTATGGAGACCTCTCCACAAGAAACAGTTCTCTTGTGGCTTTTCATTTCCACAAATAGCAGCTGCCCAGGGAAAAAATTCTGCAATTGTAAAATCCCTCCCATTTTCACAGCCCTCCTACAGCTGTGTCCATGGGCCATGAACTCATGGGGTATTATTTTAAGGATGAGTTGTTCAAAGGCAAAGGTTCTCTTCACCTGTCTCTGTGATCATCTTCATCTCTGGGAACAGAGGTTTTCTTCTTCTCTCCCTGGGGGCAAAGGGTCTTCATCACTCTCATCCTTTTCTCTCACTCTGTTCAAGCTTCTCATGGGATCACAGGTACTCCAATATCTGCTTGGCTTTATCAGTGGATGCCTCTACTCAGATCTACAGTTTGAACATTTCATCCCCCCATACTCTCTCACTAATTAAAGGAGATATTCCAGTGTATCACTGTCCATCACCATGGCCTTATCAAAATAATTTTTCAGCCCAACACTAAGGCATCTCCTCATTCACCTTCCATCTAGGGCTTGACTCTTTCTTTACTGACCTGTGTCCTCACGTTGTCTTGTACGTGTCCTCACTTTGTCCTTTTGTCTCACCCGAGGGGAGAATCATGGTCTGCAGGTCTCATCTGTACACTGAAAGGGTTAAATCTTGCCAGGCCTACAGATGGTCATGGGCAGAGGCTGCAGCAGTCATGATGATGGGTTTCAGGCCGCACTGGGCCCCTCCCTCCACCTGGCAGGCACTTAGGGGGGCAGATAGGATGGCCCAGAGCTGGTCCCGAGGCTTGGTGGGGGCTGGTAGGGGGGGGCTTAGTGTCCGTAAGATGTGAGCAGCAGTGGCCTGGCCCAGCCTGGGCCAGGGCCCACAGCCTCCATCCCCTGCCCAGGAACCGCTGGGGTCTGACCCATCCCCCCCAGACTGCACAGGCCATGAGGGAGTATCCTGGGGTGACTTTATGATGCTTGTGTCCCCAATCGCCTTGTTTATGTTACATATTAAGTTCTGCACCTTTAAGACTGGCTCTGAGAGAGAAGAGGGGGAAGAAACGCACAGTTTGTGTTGAGAAAGAGCATTCACTCCCTTGCATGCTGCTCCAGACTGTGTTGTCTGCAGCACAGACAGACAGAGGACAGAGGTCTCCTTTGCTTTTAGTTGGTTTTTAGCTAACTGAGGTAGAGACATTCCCAGGACTGGTTTTTTTTCCCTTTCTCTTGGATCTATGCAAACCTACTCTGGACTGAAAACCCAGACAAACCCCGGGAGCTCATGCCTGTGGCCCACCGGGGCCTGGGCCTCGACACTTTCCAGCACCGGAGGGACTAATAAGAACCTGAGTTAGCCGAGCTACATCACATGAAAAGGACTTTTTATGGATTTCCCATCTCATCAAACAGCGAGAGGTTTTGTTGTTTAATATTATTCAATTTCTGTTAAATAAACACTTTTTTTTCCACTTTTCTCCAAGGAAATCTTTTTTCCCGAACCAGTTGGGGGAGGGGCCACTTGAATTTCTTTTCTGGAGGGACCCCATTCGGAGGTTCTCTCCCAAATTTGCCCTAAACCAGGACAAGGAGCAGGGCTGGCCCCACCAGAGCTCAGCTATCTTCTGAGGCCAGAAACAAAGAGAGAGCTTTCCCAGGCTTGCTGTTTTTAAAATGTGGAATTCACAGAGGCGGATCTAGTTTCTAAATGGTTCAAAATGTTGTCAGTTCTTAGAACTAGCCATCTATTGGCCTTTTCCAGGCACTTAGGAAGCTCTTAGCAGCTTCTCTCAGAAAACTCATTTCCGTGGGTGGTTTCTTACTTCTTTCCCAAATGTCAATCAATGCAAAACCAGCACAAGAAAAATGCAACAAAAAATATGATCAGGTTTTCACTTGAACTGGAGAAGTTACTTAGCACAGGGACACAAACACCTTTATACCAGCCTAACATTTACAGGACTTATTACCTTTGTTGAGGGGTAGAAAAGAGCTGCAGAATTTGCTTTGAGAGCTACACCAAGCTATCCAAACAAGAGTCAGAGCAGTAAGAAACAACCACTAGATTTATAGAATCCCATCTTCTCACAACAAATGGGCAATGCCAATGCATTAACATTGCTCATTGCTGATTGTGTAAAATTTGCCTGAGAAAACAGGTTGAAGTCTGCAGATTGAAGATCTGTACCTTGCATACGAATTGGTTTTTGGTTGGTTGGGGTTTTTTGTGGGGTTTTTTTTGGTTCATCACTGGTGAAGCTCCTGAGAAGACAGTCCCATTACACTCCACTGATACTAAGTTTAAGGACCAACAAATTGATGGATGAAAGAAGAGAATCCTTCCTCTCATACTAGTTATCTTCCTCCTGATGCACCTAAGGTTCAAGAACAGCTGGGAGGGAAACATACCAAACCTTTGGACCTAGTTCAGAGAGGGTTTCAAAGACAACAGTAATAGGAAAGCCTGATTTGACAAGCTTAGGTATAATATAGATGAAACAAAGTCAGCTATTAAAAAAGTTCATTGGCTTACATACAATATTGTATTCAGCACAGATAGTTCCTATCAAGTCTGTCAAATTCCACCTTGGACTTCTGGCAGTCAGTCTTTGGCCTGTTTAGGACATTTATTGACAGAGTACCTGGGGAGTTAGTCCTGAAGGGAAAAGGTGTCCAGGAAGGCTAGATGTGCTTTAAAAAGGAATTGTTAAATATCCAGGAGCAGGCTGTCCCCATTTGTAAAAAGACAAGTTGTTGGGGAAAGATAAGCCTGGTTAAACAGAAAATTTAGGCTGGAACTTAGGGGGGAAAAAAAAGAATCTGTCATCTCTGGAAGGAGGGTCAGACAACTTGGGAGGACTATAAGGATGTCACAAGGGACATATATAGGGAGAAGATGAGAAAGGAAAAAGTCCAGCTAGAACTTGATTTGGCCACTGCAGTTAAAGACAACAAAATGTTTCTATAAATACATTTGCAGCAAAAAGAGGATCAAGGAGAGTCTCCATTTATTGAATGCAGAGGGTAGTGTAGTGTCAGGGTATGAAGAAAAGGCAGAGGTATTTAATGCCTTCTTTGCCTCAGTCTTTAATACCAAGACAAGTTGTCCTCAGGATAACCAGCTCCCTGAGCTGGAAGATAGGGACCGGGAGCTAAGTGAAGCCCCCATAATACAGGAGGAGATGGTTAGTGACCTGCTATGCCAATTAGATACACACAGCTCTATGGGCGTAGAGGGGATCCACCCCAGAATAATGAGGAAACTAGCAAAAGAACTTGCCAAACCACTCTCCATCATATACCAGCAGTCCTGGTTAACCAGAGAAGTTCCAGCTAACTGGAAATTAGTAAACATAATGCCCATCTACAAGAAGGATTTGAGGGATGATCCAGGGAACTACAGGCCTGTCAGCCTTACTTCAGGGCACATGCAGGACAATCAGTGGATCAGGCCCTGGCCAACATGGATTTACAAAAGGAAGGTCCTGCTTCACCAACCTGATCTCTGTCCTGGGTAACTCAAAATGATATCATATGTCATATCTGTGCCCAAAATTGTTACTGTCTCTTTATGACCCTGCAATGCAGCCAGAAACACAATGGTGGGGCAGGAGGTGCCTAGGACTTTTAAAAGTGGGAGCATGCAGGGAGCCCTCTCTCTCTTGCCATATAGCTCTTGCTCAAGGCAGAGGCTCCCTTTTGTGGTTTATTTCCTGTTTCTCTCTGACCTCTGGAGGGGGTTGTTTCAGGCAGGTTTCTGGACTCATAATAGCAACTCAAGAACCTGCATTTCATGATCAAAAACTGTTACAGAGTAAAATTTGCAACACCTGTCAGCAGTGCGAAGCCTGAGCCAGTCTGGGGTTGGGCTGCCATTCATGAGTACCTGACAGTCCATTTTCTACCTACCCCCCTGTCTTGGTTCTAGAAGACAGGTGTCTGCTAGGGAGATCAGAAGCTTCCCTTGGGATGAAAGAATGTAGACCCCCCTCCCTCCGAATTATTATAATTTTGAAATCAAGGGGCTTTCAGGCAGAGATCTGGGGATAGGAATAACAGTTCTTTACTAGTATAACCAGGCAAACAAACAACAATAACTACAGCATTAATAAGAAAACAGAAACAGGGACCCTGTGACAGCTTTCTCGGCTGAGATGGGATGGGGGAGAGGCTTTGTTTTCACAAACCCCCTCGGGCGGGCAGTCCCGGTGCTCCTGCGGGGCTCTGTGGAACGGTCGGCTGGAACAGCAGGGATGAGCTGAGATCCTGGGCTGGTGGATGAGGTGTACCAGCAGCTCCGCGGCGGTGCCTGGCACTGCCACACGTCCCGGCAGGACAGGGCGTGCGAGGCCACCAAAGAAGAGGGAAGAAGGAGAAGAAGCAGCAGCTCTGTCTGGGTGATGGCGAAAATTCCCTTCTCCCCACCGCAGCAGCTCCACGACCCAGCAAAAACGAATGTCTTTTCCCGAAGCCGAAGAAAGCCAGCCAAAAACTGTCCCCACCCTCCTTTCCTGCCCCCTTCCCCCCCTGGGCCCGGCCACTCTGTCCTTTATCAGTCACCCACTAAATACCCACAGTTAGGTTCTCTCCGCAGCTAATGGGTAAAAATTCCACGGGCAGGCCAGAACGACAAAACAAAAAAAAAAAAAAGGACACCTAACCCTCAACACACCCCCCCCCCCGCCCCATGAAAACAGGGACCCAAGACAGCAGTGCCACCATTGACAAAGTCCAGTGGGTGACAGGCAGCAACAAGCGGTAGCACTGACCCCCACAAACATCAGCAATTACCATCTGCCAGTAAACTGCTTCATAAGCTTCTACCGTCCTGTTTTTTTTCTTCCAGGGGCAAGGGTCAACCAAGCAAAGTTGGTCTGCCATCTCCCTTTTGTCTCACATACCACACAGTCATTTGAAGAGCACACCATCTTGGAGGGAGGGCTGCTGTTGTCTTTTCCCTTTGTCTCCCTATGCACGTGGCGGGCACCCTCTTGGGTGAGGAGACACTGCCATTTTGGGTTTCTCTGTTCACAGGGAGTCTGTGGGATTTCAGCAACTTTGAAACTAGTGTCTACAACTTATTTTTTCACTTATATCTACTTGTATTAGTTTCTCTTTATTGGTGGAAAGAGATTCATTAAAACTAAAGAGGTAACTCATTTCAGTGTCCACCTTAAATTGTATTAAACCAAGACACCTTCTATGACAAAGTGACCCACTTAGTAGATGAGGGAAAGGCTGTGGATGTAGTCTATATAGAGTTCAGTAAAGCATCTGACACCATCTCCCACAGCACCTTCTTAGAAAAACTGGCTGCTTGTGGCTTGCACGGGTGGACTCTTAGATAAGTAAAAAAACAGCTGGATGAACAGGCCCAGAAAGTTATGGGATATGGAGCTAAATCCAGTTGGTGGCCGGTCACTAGCTGTGTTCCCCAGGACTAAGTTTTGGGGCTGGTCCTGTTTAACATCTTTATTGATGATCTGAATAAGGGGATCAAGTGAATCCTCAGTAAATTTGCAGACAACACCAAATTGGGTGGGAGTGCTGATCTGCTCAAGGGTAGGAAGGCTCTGCAGAGACATCTGGATAGACACAATCAATGGGCTGAGGATGACTGCATGAGGTTCAATAAGGCAAAGTGCCGGGTCCTGCACTTGGGTCACAGGAACCCCATGCAGCACTACAGGCTGGGGAAGGAGTGGCTTGAGGGCTGTTTGGCAGAAAGGGACCTGGGGGTGCTGGTTGACACTTGGTTCAATATGAACCAGCAGTGTGGCCAAGAAGGCCAATGGCATCTTGGCCTGTATCAGAAATAGTGTAGGCATCAGGAGTAGGGCAGTGATTGTCCCCCTGTACTTGGCACTGGTGAGGCTGCACCTTGATTACTGCATTCAGTTTTGGACCCCTCACTTCAAAAAGGACATTGAGGTGCTGGACCATGTCCAGAGAAGAGCAACAAGGCTTGTGAAGGGTCTAGAAAACATGTCTTATGAGGAATGGCTGAGGGAGCTGGGTTTTAGTCTAGAGAAGAGGAATCTCAGGGGGACCTCATCTCTCTACAATTACATGAAAGAAGGTTGTAGTGAAGTGGGGGCCAGTCTCTTCTGTCATACCTGCAGTGAGAGGACCAGAGAAAATGGCCTTAAGCTGAGACAGGTGAGATTCAGATTAGATATTAGAAAAAAATTGTCACTGTTAGGGTAGTCAGGCATTAGAGTAGGTTGCCCAGGGAAGTGGAAGAGTCACCACATCCCTGGAGGTGTTCAAGAAGCATCTAGATGTGGCACTGGGAGATATAACTTAGGGGTTACATTGGTAGTTCTAGGTGGTATAAGGACTTGAAAGGCACAGTTGCCCATCTCAAACACTGTCAAGGCCATGGAAATAACTTGCCAAAAGAACAGGAACTTGAGCTAAGCACAGAGGGGAGGAATTTGTAACAATGTGCTAATTCCAGGCCAGGCAGAAGTGAGATCTGGCTAGCACATGCTGGTTAATGCATCTGGACAAAAATTCCAACCATGACAAACTGTGGAAAAGGAAGCAACTGCTCATACACATGTTGGTTTTGCATTGATTGACATTTCGGGAAGAGGTAAGGAACTACCCACAGAAGTGACTTCTCTGAGAGAAGCTGCTGGGAGCTTCCTCTGTGCCTGGGAAAGGCCAATAGCTGTCTAATTCTGAGAACTGACAACATTTTGAACCATTTAGAAACTAGATCCACCTCTGTGAGATCCACATTTTAAAAACAGCAAGCCCAGGAAATCTCTCTCTTTGCATCTGGCCTCGAAGGGTAATGGAGCTCTGGCTTGCCCCGCTCCCCCATGGCCTGTGTGACCTGTGAGGGGGGCCGGGCCGGACCCCAGTGGCTCCTGAGCAGGGGACAGGAGGCCAGGGGGCCCCGGCCCAGACTGGGCCGGGGCCACGGCTGCTAATATTTTGCTGACACTAAGATCCGCCCCGCGCCCGGCCCCCACCGAGCCAGGACCCGCCAGGCCCCAGGAGTGGCTACAGGCCATCCCATCCTCTCCCCGCTCCAGCAGCTGCTGGGGAGGGGCCCAGCACAGCCTGAAATCCATCATCATGACTACTGCAGCCACTGGGCAAGATTTAACCCTTTCAGTGCACAGATGAGACCTGCAGACCATGATCCTCCCTTCAGGGAGAAAAAAAGAGTGTTGACACATAGAAAGACAACACAGACACCAGGGTCAGTAAAGGAGTAAAGCCTCAGATGAAAGGAGAATGAGGAGATGCCGAATGGGGCTGAAAACTCTTTTGGTAGAGCCATGGTGATGGACAGTGATACACTGGAATATCTCCTTTAATTAGTGAGAGAGTATGGGGGGATGAAATGTTCAAACTGTAGATCTGAGTAGAGGCATCCACTGATAAAGCCAAGCAGATATTGGAGTACCTGTGATCCCATGAGAAGCTTGAACAGAGTGAGAGAAAAGGATGAGAGTGATGAAGACCCTTTGCCCCCAGGGAGAGAAGAAGAAAACCTCTGTTCCCAGAGATGAAGATGATCACAGAGACAGGTGAAGAGAACCTTTGCCTTTGAACAACTCATCCTTAAAATAATACCCCATGAGTTCATGGCCCATGGACACAGCTGTAGGAGGGCTGTGAAAATGGGAGGGATTTTACAATTGCAGAATTTTTTCCCTGGGCAGCTGCTATTTGTGGAAATGAAAAGCCACAAGAGAACTGTTTCTTGTGGAGAGGTCTCCATAGTATGGCAAGAGAAAACTCCTCTCCCTACAAGAACTGATGAAAGACTACTATACAGTTGGTAACTGATTTTAAATCCCAGGTTTTGTCTCTACGTTGTCAGTTGGGAAAGAAAAGAAGTTGGGCAGGGGGAGGAAAAAGGTTCTGGAGGTTTTATTCTGATGCTTCTTATTCTTGCAGTCCTGTTAAGTTTCTTTATACCTTTTAAGGTTTAAGCTTGTTTTGCCCTTCTCCTAATCCATATCTCACAACAAGAAATGAGTAAGTGCACTGGTGATTTTAGCCAGCACTAAACCCACCACATTATTTGGGGCATTGTCTGGGAAATGAATAATTGGAAAATCTAAACCACTACAACATATCACCCCAAGTTATAGGAACATCATTGTGATCACTCCATAGATACCCAAAACTTGGACTGTGTAAAGTTGGTACCCCCAGAAGAATGACTTTGCAATCCCCACAACAAAGAAGTCCAGGGTGAAGGAGAACCCAGAGGGTGTTGTTGGATCCACCGGTGGTAACTGTCTTCTGCTCTCTCCTCTTTTCTCTCCCTCTCTCCAAGCATCCTTCTTTGTCTCTCTTTTCCCTCTCTCCTCTTTTCTCTTGCCTCCTTTCTCTCCTGCTCCCTCTCTCTTCCTTTCTCACTCCCTTCTCTCTCTCCATCCTTTCTGTCCCCCCCTTTCTCTCTCTCCTTTCCCATGAAAGACCTTTTGTTGCCCAAGGCCCCACTTGAAGTGGTTTGTTGTAGTGCATCTAAAAATCTTGGTATCTCCCAAGGGTAAAACTCACCTCTGGTTTGTGTAATGTTAGTTCCTACCTGAAAACCTTCTTTCCCTTCCCCCTTCCCATTGGCTGTGACCTCCCTGCATCCCCTAATCACCCCCGCCCCCTGGTATAAGAGATAAGACCCAGAGCATTTCGGTCTCTCTCTTGCCCCGGATGGACGACAGACAATAAACCCGGGATTATTCCAGCAAGTTTGAGCCTCCTGTGTCTAGATACTTTGAGTCCGTGTTGTATCCACTCCAGGACCCCCTCGGCCGCCTGTGCCCCGAGACGAGCAGGCTCTCACCACGGGGGGTGGGACAGAGGGGTCCCATCGGGGAGAAGGATTGCAACAGTGGTTCATCTTTCAGGTCATTCAATAGAGGGGGCTCAGAGGCAAACTATAACCTAGAACATGTGTTCTCCAAAACCCCACGAGGACTAGAAAAGTTTGTGTTTCCTTCTTGATAGTGGGTGGACAAAGTTGCAATTTTCTTAATAATCTCTCTAGGCACATGACAGTGTCCACCCTGCCATTTTATTCCCAAGGTCCCTTGACCTTCCTTTTCTTTTTGGCAAACTCAGTTTTCCAAAGAATCTGAATTATTTTCTTCCCTTTCTCAAACACTTCTTCTGCCTTATTGCCCCACACAATGTCATTAATATATTGTAGATGTTCAGGGGCATCACTTTTTTCCAGTTCAGTTTGGATCAGTCCATGACAAATAGAGCTGTGCTTCCACCCTTGGGGCATTCAATTCCAGGTGTATTGGACACGTCTCCAAATGAAAGCAAACTGTGGCCTGCACTCTGCATCCAAAGGAATTGAGAAAAATGTATTGGCAATATCAATTGTAGCATACCGCCTGGCTGCCTTCGACTCCAGTTCATATTGGAACTCTAATGTCTGTTACAGCAGCACTCAGTGGCGGCATCACTTCATTTAGGCCACAATAGCCTACTGTTAACCTACACCCTGCATCAGACTGGCACTAGCCATATAGACTATTAAAAAATAAGTGAGTCTTGCTGATCACTCCTTGGCTCTCCAGCTGATGAATCAGGTCACAGATGCGAACCAGGGTGTCTCAGTTTGTGCAATATTGCTGCCAGTGCAATGTCCTAGTAGCAACTGGCTCTTGCTGGTCTTCAACCTGCAGCAATCCTAAGATGAAGGGATCTTCTGAGAGGCCTGACAGGGTGGATAATTGTTTGACCTTCTCTGTATTCACTGTAGCTACACCAAAAGCCCATCAATACCCTTTTGGATCCTTGAAGTACCCTCTCCTGAGTTAGTCCATGCCAAGGAGACAAGGGGCCTCTGGGCCAGTCACAATGGGGTGATTTTGCCATCTTCCCCCTGTCAAGCTCACCTCAGCCTCCAATAGACAATTTTTAGCATCCCCCTGTCACTCCAGAGATCCAGATGGGTTCTGTGCCCCTGTACCGTGATGGCACCATTGTACACTGTGCACTGGTATCAACTAAAGCTTTATACTTCTGTGGATCTGATGTGCCAGGCTATCAAATCCACACAGTCCAGTATGCCCAGTCATCCCTTTCCTCCTCCTGGTCGAAGGCAGGGATCCTCTATTCCTGTTCCTGGTCAGAGTACTCACTGTCTGACCTTTGCAATGCCACACCACATGTCCCCTCACCAGGGTCAAAGGAAGTAATTTTAGTTGTGTCTTGGAGATCGCTGATTGTCTTCTTGTCTCTTTGCAGCAACTACACTGACAGCCTTCTTGGGTGACCCCTTCTTAACAACTCTCTCCCCTCTCAGTTCACCAACATGGGCTTCCAGCTTAGAAGTGGGTTCAACATCCGACTTCCTCATGTCCTCCCTCTGGTCACGAAGAACCAGTTCATTATGTGGCCTGCACTTGGGGCTTTCCTCTGACTGGGGCAGGAGAGAACTGATCTCTTGGGCTGCCTCTAAAAGCTGAGGTGCTGGTCTGTATGGATGTGGAAGTACCCAGAGTTTCTTCTAAGTTTCGGTGTCTTCCTGGCTCCATCTCTACAGCTGACATACATTTTCAGGTAATACATTGCTACCAAGCTGCTGGAATATGATGCAGAAGAACTTTGAACCACCTTCTTCCACAGGGCCCTTGAGCAAGAGACATCCTCTGGATCTTTAGGGACATAATTTTTTAGATCACTATAGACAACATCCAGCACTGCTAATTCTCTCAAGAACTGGATATCTTCATTTGCAGTGGTCCACTTCCCTGGGGAGTTAATAAGATCTTCCTTAAATGGATATCTTATCCTCACACTTGAGAGAAGCTGTTTACAAAGGTTGCAAATTGTTCCTTCCTTTCCAATTCCTCTTTCAATTTCCTGATCTTTAGCAAGGGATCCCAGCTGTTTGGTTTCATGACCTTCTAACTGCTGACTGTTGACCCCATTATCCCAGAATCAAAGCAGCCATGCATAAATCCTCTCACGTGGCTGGTGGCTGTAATCTTTGCGCAAGTCTCGAAGTTCTGATGAGGTCAGAGACCGAGTAACTTTGGTTTCCTGTTTGATTTGACTCACTCCTCTCAATTTCTCTGTTGAAGGAGCAGCTTCTTGATCTAACTCCTCCTTTGCTGATTCTCCTTCTTCCTCCTTGGTTGGATAGATGGGCAGAATCCAGTAAGATGGAGTTTAATAAGTCCAAATGATGAGTCCTGCATTTTGGCTACAATAACCCCCTGCAATAGGCTGGGGACGGTGTGGCTGGACAGTGCCCAGGCAGAAAGGGACCTAGTGGTACTGGTGAATAGCCAGCTGAACATGAGCCAGCAGCATGCCCTGATGGCCAAGAAGGCCAATGGCATTCTGGCCTGTATCAGGAATAGTGTGACCAGCAAAACCAGGGAAGTCATTCTTCCCCTGTACTTGGCACTGGTGAGGTCGCACCTTGAGTACCGTGTCCAGTTCTGGGCCTCTCAATTTAGGAAGGATGTTGAGATGCTGGAGCATGTCCAGAGAAGGGCAACAAGGCTGGTGAAAGACCTGGAACACAAGCCCTATGAAGAATGGCTGAGGGAGCTGGGGTTGTTTAGCCTGGAGAAAAGGCAACTCAGAGGTGACCTTATCACTCTCTACAACTTCCTGAATGATGGTTGTAGTCAGGTGGGGGTTGGTCTCTTTTTCCAAGCAGCAACCGATAGAACAAGAGAACATTCTTAAGCAGCACCAAGGGAAATTTAGGTTGGATGTAAGGGAAAAGTTTTTTACTGAAAGAATGATAAAGTACTGGAATCGTCTGCCCAGGGAGGTGGTAGTCACCATCCCTGGATATGTTTAAAAAAGATTAGATGTGGCACTCAGTGTCATGGTCTAGTTGAAGTGTTAGGGCATGAGTTGGACTCGATTTTAAAGGTCTCTTCCAACCTAGTGATTCTGTGTGTGATTCTCCCATTCTAATTGATGATATGGACCTGTAGCTCTCCTTATCCATATTTCTTTTTCACTACTTGAGCAATTACTGTAGTTGCTGTAGTTTGAGTCCCTGTCTCAGGTATGGTGTCCTCAAATGCAGTTTGGGTTCCTGTCTCAACTACAGTCCTCTGAAAGTACTGAACAGTGGCTCTGTAGGCACAGACCAGGCCCCAGTACAGGGAAAGAAGCTTCTGGTTTTCATTGGGGTAGGCAAGGCACCCTTCTATCAGTTAATAGGTCAGTTTGTTAAAGTTGTTTACCTGTTCAGGAGTAAAGTCTCAGGCAATGGCAGGTGATAATCACCCTAGGAAGCTTCTCAAATCCTTCCATGCACACTGCCACCCAGGAACTGGACGGCTCAGGGCAGATTTCAATAGCTCCTCACCTAAAGTGTTTTCCCTTACACCAGAATGACACCAGATTCCAAAAAACAATAGGATATGTTAACCGTATTAATTAATAGTAATAAACAGCTCACATAAGGACAAACATGGACCACAGGAGTCTGCATTATAAAACCATTCACATCAATCTAGGGCAAGCAGAGGGAGGTGTATTCCCTCATTGTCCACAGAAGATAGTTCCCCCAGCACAAGACCATCAACATAAGGACAAAGCACCACTGTCGTGGGTTACAATGCAAGATGCAACCAAAAGTATGTATTCTATTACTATCTGTTAAAACCAGGTGGGGCAGTGTTCCTTATCTCTTCCACAACCCATTCTCCCTCCAGGGGGATATCTTCTGTTAATGGGCCATTGAGTCTCATTACATGACTGATAAAATTACATCATCCCATTGTGAGATGCTCCACGCAGGGGGAGGAGCCAAGCATCTAAACATGTATATCTTTGGAGACTCAGAACACCACAGCAGCCTTTCTCCACTGAATTCCTAGAGAGAGACCGGACCCATCTACACCACCAGACCTTCAGAGGAAAACTACGTCCTTCTATGGAATCATTACTTCAACAGAACCATATCTGTCACTCCAGGAGAACTACAGCTACCATTTAATCGGACTGCTACCAACACCCTGACCAACAGGGTGTCAGGTTGTATTCTGACTCTGTCAGTGTGTTGGTTTTTGTTGGGTTCTTTTTGTACTACTGTATTTTTATTTTAATTTTCCTAGTAAAGAACTGTTATTCCTATTCCCATATCTTTCCCTAAGAGCCCCTTGATTTCAAGATTATAATAATTCGGGGGGGGGTTGGTTTCCATTTTTCCATTTCAAGGGAGGTTTCTGCCTTCTTTAGCAGACACCTGTCTTTTCAAACCAAGACAACCACAGAAACATTGCTTATATTAACATGTTCCCAAACTCAGCAAAAGATAAGCAGTGCAGCTGACAAACTCCGTGTTCCACACATGAGCTTGAACTTGGTAACTTCTATTACTATAGCATGCAATATACATATAAATATTACATGCCAGTTGTGAGTTGGGAGACAGAATCTATGACTCGAATCCTCTTCCTCATCACACAAAACATCCTGGTTTATTGTTCAGAACTCTTATATAGTCAATTCAAAACTCCCAGGCTTAGATAGCTCATTGGCAGGGATCTCTCTCCGCCCAGATCTCTGGCCAGTGGTGTGCTTGCAACTAAGCTTGAATGGGGATGGCTGAGGGTCCCCTGTAACTTACCCAGACACTTGTTCTGGCATGAACTAGGCTAGCTGAATTGGATTTGTGTTATGGTCAGATTTACCTTGTCCAGTACAGACCGAGTGTACTGTGACAGTACTGTGACAACTCTCCTTTTCCTTTTAATTAAAAAAATGTAAAGTGTTCTGTTATCCTATCTGCAAGGGCCCTTTGCAGACAGGGTGACAGGAGAAAGCATGGGTCTAATTTGAATGAGGTTTTCCACACAATTTGACAAACCTAGCTCCCCTCAGCCATCAAGGTGTCCCATGTACCAATGAAGTTTGTAGCAATCACTTCCAGGAACTACTAGGCAAGATCACAATCCTTCAGGCTAACATGCCACAGGTTAACTACTTATTGTTACAAGTTACAACTTAACACTAAAAAACAAAAAACCATTTAGAACACAAATGATACCTTAACTCTATAAATAAAAAACATTCAACCTTTAGAACTGAGAAAAAAAACCCAACTTAACAGAAAAAAGCAATTTGTAAACAAATAGAGTTTTTAAATGAACTGTCATTTCAAGAGTCCAGATTTTCATGAGGTAGGTGTATAGGCTGTTCTGGTCACTCTTCTTCAATGCATCTGTTGGGGCACCATCAGAAGGATGCTCCTTGTGGTCCCAGGCAGGATGTAGGGCAGGATGGACACATCTGGAAGGTACCAAATGAATTCCAGTGTCCGTGGAAGCACAGGCATATCCCCATCCCCAGGTAATGAGGTTCCATGGGCCTCCCCACCTATTGGTGAGAAGGTTTTTCACCATTACCTTGGGCTTGGGTAACTGTTCATCACCGCATGATTGTAGTGATAGAAAGTGATTAAAAATGACTGGGTTCTGTGACTTTTCTGATAATGTTAAATGATTTAGCGTATAATTAGCTTTAGCTACCCTGCTCTGTGGGGTCTCACCAGACATTCCTCCCTTTTGTTTTTCAAGAATATGTTTTAAAGTGCCATGTGCTCTTTCCACAATGACTTGTCCTGTTGCTAATCAGGGAATATCAGTGTGGTCTGCTACACCCCAGAGCTGTAGGAAATGTCTTGCTTTCTGTGAAATGTATGCAGGGCCACTGTCTGTTTTGATGGCGTGAGGGATGCCCAAAGCTGCAAAAGCTGATCACCAATGTGAGATGGCATTTGTCGTGGTTTTAGAGCATTAGCTAAAAAATCACTAGAAAACCTACTCATTTCTTGCTGTGAGATATGGATTAGAACAAGAGCAAAACAGGCTTAAAACTTAAAAGGAATAAAGAAAATTTATTAATAAAACTACAAGAATAAGAAACTAGAATAAAAATTCCAGAAACCCTTTTTTCTTACTACTCAACTATACTTTTGTTCACATGACAACATAGAGACAAAAAAACTTGGTGGTTAAAACAGTCTCAACTTTGTTATAGTCTTTTCATCAGTCTTTGTAGGGAAAAAGAAGTTCTCTTCTGCTAATCTATGGAGCTTTTAAAAAGAAAACCATTTTTCTCATGGTTTTTTATTTTTTATGCTAGCTGTCCAGAAAACTCTGTCATTAATTCTCTCCTCCCATTTCACACCACTCTGAGGTGTGTTATGGGTCATAAGTCTAGGGGTGTGTCATGGGGTGATTTTGCCTTTAAGATAGCTTTGGGAGCTAAGGAAGTTGAAGTTGCTGGTGGCTGATGGGAGTATTTTCTCCTGACCAATTATCGGTCATTTCTAAGAATTGACAGCAGTTTTGACCATTGAAAAGTGAGATCAACTTGTGAACACCACCTTAAGATGTAAAGCCAGAGCTTTCTTGCTCTCTTTGGTTTCCGGCTTCTGAAAAGGTAACAAGGCTCTGTCTTGGCCTCCTCCCCCCCGCTCCAGGCCGGACAAGGCCACAGAGGGAGGGGGCGGGAGAGAAACGGAGCTGGCCGGCCTGGCTTAGTTTGCAGTTTCTGCTGCTGGACTGAAACCTGACACCATGAACACTTGTTCCAAGACTTTAATTCTTTTACTACCTAGATAAAACATACAGATTACTCCTTTTATCCAGAGAGAGACAGAGAGAGACAATCAACATGAAGAAGACAGTAAAGAAAAGAGTTAAGTTTTAGATGGGGAAGAGAGAATAAGGAGATGCTTTATAAGCTAAAATATTTTTCTGTTAAAGCTATGGAGATGGACAATAGTGTCCTGAAAAAACTCCTTTAATTCATGACAGAGTATATTGGGAGGAATGGAGTGTTCAAAGTGTGGATTTTGAGCAAAAGGTAGAGTAATTGTGATACAGTGAGGTGCTGGAACAGAGTGAAGCGAAGATTTGAGGCCTTGAGGGCAATGAGAAAAATGTTTCCAGAGAAGCTCACAGAGACAGATGAAGAGAACTTTTGCCTTTGAATAACTCATCCTTAAAAATGACATCCCTAGACTCATTTGACCCATGACACACCTCAGAGTGATGTGAAATGGGAGGAGTGGACTGATGACAGATTTTTTTTCTGGGCAGCTGGCATCAGAGAAATAGAAAACTATAATAGAAATAGTTTTCTTGTGAGAAACTCCATAGATTAGCAGAAGAAGACTTCTGTTTCTCTACAAAGGCTGATGAAAAGACTCTAGCAGGAACTGGGACTGTTTTAAACACCAAAGTTCCAAAGTTTTTTGTCTCTATGTTGTCATCTGAACAAGGGAATGGTGGGTAGTGGGGGATAAAAGGGTTTTCTGAAGTGTTTATTCTGGTGTTGTTATTCTTGTAGTTTTGTTAATAAACTTTCTTTATTCCTTTTAAGTTTTAAGCCTGTTTTGCTCTTGTTCTAATCCATATCTCACAGCAAGAAATAAGTAAGTTTTCTAGTAATTTTTTTTAGTTACTGCTTTAAAACCACGACATTTATTTGGTGCGTTGGCCAGGAAAACGAAATTGGCAAATCTAAACCACTACAGGGTGTTATTTTAAGGATGAGTTATTCAAAGGCAAAAAGTTCTCTTCATCTGTCTCTGTGAGCATTTTTGGAAACAGAAGTTTTCTCTTCGTCTCTTAAGGGCCACAAATCTTCAACAACTATCACTTCTCTTTTTCTGTTCCAGCATCTCATAGGATTACAACTACTTCACTATTTGCTTAAATCCACACTTTGAAATACTCTATTCTCCTTAAAATACTCTATCATGAATTAAAGGAGTTTTTTTAGAACACTATTGTCTATCTCTATAGTTTTAGCAAAAGAATATTTCAGCTTGTTTAAGCATTTCCTTATTTTTCTCTGTCATCTGAAGCTTAATTCTTTTCTTCACTGTCTTTGATAGCTTATGTTGTCTTTTTACTTGTTGATAACTCTCTCTTGCCCTCTTCTTGGGAAAAAAAAGATTAATCTGTAAGTCTCATCTGGGTAGTAAAATATTAAAATTTTGCTCAAGCCGCAGCTGTTCATGGTGCCAGGTTTTAGCTCAGTGGTGCTCAGAGCTGGGAGTTTCTCGAGAAAAGTTTCAGCCACTCCGGGAGCTTCTCAGGAGGCTGCAGCCGAGCCCGGCTTTGGCTTGGGCTCGGGAGAAGGCCCGCAGGCTCTATCTCTCGGCTTGGGAACCGCGGCAGGCTCAGCCCAGCCCCTTGCCCAGGCCGCATGGCCTGGGGAGGGGAGCTAGCTAGAGTTCTGTTACTTTTCAAAGCCGGAAACTAAATAGAGACAAAGAAATTTCTGGGCTTAGGTCTTAAGGTGGTGTTCACAGGTTGATATCACTTTTTAATGGTCAAAACTACTGTCAATTTTCAGAAATGGCCAGTTATTGGCCAGGAGAAAAACTCCCATCAGCCTCCAGCAGCCTAAACTTCTTTAGGTGTTTCTTTTTGTTTCTTAAATGGTTATTTATCACAGCATTGTGACCCTTTTCTCCTGTGTGTACTGTAGCCCATATTGCTGATGAAAACGTATCAATGGGTAAGTGTACATATTTTAGATATCCAAATTCAGGGACATGTATGACATCAGTTTGCCAGATTTGCAAAGCATGCAATCCACAAGAGTTTACTCCCATCTGCAGTGGTGCAGTGTGGTCTTGGCAGTCAGCACAGGTGATAACAATATTACAAGCCTCTGTCAGCTGGAATTGCCATTGTAAGGCCCAAACACCTTGGTGGAAGAAATCGTGTAATGCCTTTGCTTGTGCCAGCATGTCTGACTGTGGTGCTGTCCAGGCAGGGCTAGCTAGCATATCTGCTCTAGTGTTGCCCTCTGTGATGAAACCTGGTAGACTTGTGTGACTCCTGATGTGTAAGATATAATAAGGGTAGCTTCTGGCTTTGATGCTATGGCATAAAGTTTGTAGCAAATTAAATAATTCTGCATTGTCAATTTCCTTTAACAGTGCTTGGTCTAATCTCTGTGTGATGTCAGCTACGTATGCAGAATCAGTTACTATATTTAGAGGAATGTGGGGAAAATGTTGGAAAGCCATAGCCACAGCATGCAGCTCCACTAACTGGGGTGATCCAACTTTTCAACGTTTGCCACTCACCTTCCTCTTTCCACGTTACAATAGCTTTTTCTGTTTTCCCAGAACCATCAGTAAACACTGTAACACCCTTTAAAGGTGTTCGGCTATTCAGAGGTTTAAGAGACAGTGTAGTTTCCCCACTTAACTTCAGCAATCTATAGCTTGGTAAATGATAAGTGATTTGTCCTGTGAAGTTTTGCAGGGCACTTTGTAAGGCTGTGCTGTTAGCAAAACATCATTCAAAGTGTCCTTGTGTTACAGTTATCATAATTTGTGAAGGATCCCTAGCATTCAATTGTAAACACCTGTGATGACATTTGATAATTAATTGTGCAATTAGATCAAATACTGTAGGTTCTGTCTTTTTTGGCTGATGAGGTAAAAACATCCACTCTAGGATGTGCAGAGGATCGGGCCAGTGAGTATTCCACTGCCCAATAATACCAGTAGGGTGGAGATTGACAATGAGAACAAATACAGTGATACACACCTCTGGGCATATCCAGTAGACTTGTCTGTTTGTGATAGTTTGCTCTACTGTTTCAAGAGTGGCTTTTGCCTCCGGGGTTAATTTTCTGGGGGAAGTTAACTCCAGATCACCTTTTAAGAGGTCAAATAAAGGTGCCAATAGTGAGTTGGTCAATCCTAAATAAGGTTTGACCTATTTGATGATACCCAAAAGTTTTTGTGCATCGTTTAGTGTCTGAATTTTTGTTGAAAACTGAGTTGTTTTTGGCTGTATAGTCTGGTTCATTATTTTGAGTCCCAAATATTTCCAGGGTGCTTGCTGCTGCACCTTCTCTGGTGCTACCTGCAGCCCAAATGTTTTTAATGCTTACAGAAGGCTTGGCTGAATCTGTGAGAGCTCTTTTGTGGTTTGGGTTGCAATCAAAATGTCATCCATGCAATGATAACAGTATGTCCCTGGAAATTTTTCTCTCACTGATGAAAATGCCTGTGCAATATACCACTGGCAAATTGTGGTGCTATTTTTCATGCCTTGAGGCAAAACACGCCCTAGATAATGTTGCACTGATGCCACATTATTAATGGAAGGCACTGTAAAAGCAAACTTTGGGGTATCATCTGGGTGCAGTGGAATAGTGAAAAAACAGTTTTTTAAGTCCACTATCAGAATGTCCCAGGAGGCAGGTATCATTGTAGGAGATGGCATACCAGCTTGCAATGTGCCCATGCTCTCCATCACAGAATTAATTTTTCTTAGGTCATGAAGCAACCCTCATTTACCAGAATTATTTTTTATGACAAATACTGGCGTGTACCAAGGGCTCATAGATGGCTCTATGTGTCCTTGAGCTAGCTGTTCTTGTACTAATGATTTTAGGGCATCTAGCTTCTCTTTTTCAAGGGACCACTGTGGTATCCACAGACTAATAATTCTTGTAGTATGCAAATTAACAATGATAATAAACACTCTAATACAGATTAGAAGCTCTTGTACTTATATATATAAAAGTTTTTGTTTCAAGTTAGAGTACCTGTGGGTTGGAGTACACATGTTTGCAGCTTTCATTAGGGCTCGTAGTCTGAAGTTAATATGTGATGGGATGGTGTTTGATAGAAGTGGTGATGGAGCTGGAGCTGGTTTTGTCAGGACTGCAGGGGCTTCTTCTTTGGGGCTGGTAGTAAGATGAAGATTTTGGTTCCCTCCATGGGGATCTCATGTTTCCATCAGCGATGTGGTTCCTTGGGGCTGTTGGAGCCTTGACTGGAGCTGCACTGAAGCTGCAGGGCTGGGACCAGTGCTGGAATGTTACTTCCTGCTTCCGGTGTACTTCTGGGTATGACACAGGGACAAAATCTAGGGACTCAAAGTGATGTCATCTCAGGCCCCACCCCCATGCTGCAGCGGCAGGCAGGCATGGCCAGCAGAGGCAGGACTGTGGGTGGGGTTTCTGGGCTGAGCCAATTAGCTCGGGGCAGGGTTGGCCTGGGCATTTCCATGGTGATGAGGGGCATGAGCAGTTCCAGTGATGGGGAGGGGGTCCCGGGAGCTGCACAGGGCTGCATCATGGCCACAGACTGCGGCGCCAAAATAGCGGCATTCTCCAACCTGGGACAGCAGTTCCAAACAGCACAAGAGTTCAGGGCAGCTGGAGGGCATTCTGGCACCACACCGCAGCTCATTGGTGCAGCCGCGCCTTTGCTGCTTGTTGTGGTTCACCCAGCTGTGGTGGTGTCGGCGCAGCTCGGGGCTCAGCCGCCCTGCCGTTTGGCAGGATCCAGCCACATGGCAGGATTGTGCCATTTGGCTCATTGTCGCACGCCGCAGTCTGTCCACCTGCCATGATGCTGCCAGCCGCCTGTGCTCTGCGGCACGGCGGGCTTGTGGGAAATGGCTCGCTTAAAAGCAGTCCCAAGGCGAGAGGCGCATTCAGGGCAGCATGGCTGTGCACGGCAGCCATTTTGTTCTTCCATCCCCTCCACAGGCTTGGAAGGGTGCCCAAACCTCCCTCTATCAGTTCTCACCCTGTAGCCCGCTGTTTAACCGTCTCATTAAGTCCAAAATAAATTTCCAAGGCTTTATAACCTTTATCACGCTTTCGTTCCCTCTGGAGGCTGCCCTAAGTATTTACTGATCAGTTCATTCCCATATATTTATATCAAGGGCAGCCTCTCTGGCTGTGTCCAAACCATGGTTCTTTGCCCATGTTATTAAAGCTAACAATGCATCTTTATCATATTCTGCCTGCTATTCTTGTAAAAGAAGCAACCATACATTCAAAACTGGATGAGGTTGTACTGAGAGCCATCCTCCCATAGCTCTTGCGATTGTTCTATTTTTAAGGGTAAGTCCAAAAAAATTACGGATTTTGGGTGGTTTTTCCCCACAAATCACTCTCCTTGCTGTAAATTTTAGACGGCTTTTTCCGCACGCCTCTTATTTCTGGCTTTCTACTGTAGATCAGGCTCTACTCACCTGTTTTTTCCAGCTTTCTTCTGTTCTGGACAGGCTCTACATGCTCTGTCTCTGCTCTGCTTATGGAAATGGCTGCGTCCTCACATGGCTTCACTACGCATTATGTACCGGTTGTGAGTTGGGAGACAGAATCTATGACTCGAATCCTCTTGCTCATCAGACGAAATATCCTGGTTTATTGTTTGGAACTTTCTTATATAGTCAGTTCAAAACTCCCGGACTTAGATAGCTCATTGGCTGGGATCTCCCTCCGCCCAGATCTCTGGCCAGTGGCATGCTTGCAACTAAGCTTGAATGGGGATGGCTGAAGGTGCCCTGTAACTTATCCAGACACTTGTTCTGTCATGAACTAGGCTAGCTGAATTGGATTTATGTTGTGGTCAGATTTACCTTGTCCAGTAAAGCCAGATGGACTGTGACAATACTGAGACATAAAAATATATATGTATATATATATAAAATAGCCTTTGTCTTGCCCCAATTGGGTGCCAAAAAGGACTGCAGTGGGCTGATCTCAGCTGGACACCAGGTGCCCACTAAGCTGCTCTCACTCCCCAGCTGGACAGGGGAGACAAAATAAGAAGGAAAACAACTCATAGGTTTAGATTAAGCCATTTACTAAAGCAAAAGCAAAAGTTTGCACATGTGCAAGCAAAGACAAAAAAAAAAATATTTTATTCTCTACTTCTCATCAGCAAGTTATGTCTAGCCACTTCCCAGGAAGCAGGGCTTCAGCACAGGTAGCAGCTGCTCTGGAAGACAAATAACAAATGCCCCCTGCTTCCTCAGCTTTTATATGTGACTTGACAACATATGGTATGGAATATCCCATTGGTCAATTTGGGTCAGCATTATATTTTTAAAACTAACATAGCATGTTTGCTGACTATATTATATATATTATATATATAATATATATATATATAAAATATAATATATATGCATTATATACATTATATGCAATATATACTATATACATATACTATATACACTGTATATTATATTACATTGCATTATATTACATTGCATTATATTACATTATGTGTTTTTGCTAAGGCAAGAATCAAGAAAGCAACTTAGTAGCCAAGGTGTTTAACTACAGGACCCTGCTCTCCTCAGGCGCAGAACAGAACACAGGACCCCATATTTGATACTGCTGAGAGAAAATTGACTATGCAGGGGACACCTGTAGAACAAGAATCAAAATATATTTCCTGAGCTTCACTGCCTAGAGGTAGACAGAAAGGACGTATTAAGATTACAGACAAGCCCTGGAGTCTTCAAGAATCTTGCTCACAATCCACACCCAGAGCATGCATCTGAAGATGATACCCACAAGTGCTCTTGCCTCACATGCAAGTGCTTAACAGTTAAAGCAGTTTCCCAGGACATCGAACAATTTCTTTTCCTCACTCTACCTAGTAGGAGTTATTTGCCCTCTGCTGAGGTGGCAGTCACCCTGCTCTCTCTGTCCTATTGCAGCCAAAAAGATGAGTTTCAAAGGCTTGAGGAATATTAGCATTTAAATAAACAGTTATATATCTTCTTGCTGGAAGGAGAACTGTTTAAATCCTTATTGTAATTTCTGTGGTTGTTGGTCAAAACACTGAAGGTTTCCCACATGATGAAAGACACACTGACACTGGGCTCGAGTACAAACTTATCATTAAACAGACTATTACAGCATTTTTAAAATGGCTGCCACCAATGCAGCCTACGACAGGTACAAAGCCTTCTATTCTCTTACCACATTCACCTAATTTGAGATACAGAGGTGACAACAAAACATTGATTTTTCATTACTAACTGTGTTTAGACAAAGCATCAGTCTGCAAGAGGTACATGGGACAAGCAGAACATTAGACACTCAAAATTTAAATACAAAGGTGTGGACAGGATTTCTTAGCCTGAGAGAGTTTTGGCCTGTCAGGGGCTCATCTGTTCCCAGGGGAAAAGTTCCTGGGAACAGTTTCTCTCCAGGATTGTGTTACTGTAAATAGATAATATTTCTCAAAACAATACTGAACAGATGTTCTTGGTGTGTTTTCTCTGGTCCCACCAATGGGACCCAAGAGGATGTTGTTTCATCTACCAATTGGTAACCTGGCTGGAAAAACTTTATAAGGGTTGAGAAAACACCAAAATAAAGGCTTTAGCCTCACGAAGCAGCTGGTGTATGTGTCAGATTATCTGAAGAACCCTCAATACATCATGTCCATCAGTGACACAAAGGAACTAAAAAGGTATTCTCATTATTAACTTTGTGGAATTCATCAGAATGGACACACTTGAATTCTTTCCATGATATGGCTGTTAAGTTTATATTCAAGTTCCCCCCCCCCCCCCCATCACAGAAGAGATTTATTACAGAAAGACAGTAAAGAACTATCAATAAGCTTTGGTGATTAGTATGGATGCTAAATATGAGCAAAAGCAGGGAGCACAGTGCTTGTGGAAAAGCAGGCAGCATAATGTTCTCAGTCTCGCCTGAGAAAGTGGCCTGGGAAATCATAAGGAGGAATTAAAACAATCCTCAGAGATAGAAGACAGCCTTGCAGGTGTTGTTTGTCAGTTTCTTTTTTTCTTGCAAGAGAAGGTCAAGGGGTGGTGTACCCCACTGACCAATGATGGTGATGTGCTAGTTTACTAACCAATAAGAGTTTTACCTTTCTGTACTCTCACATATCGGTCTATAAAAGAAGATCTGAGGTAATAAACCTTGGAGGAACTCTCCTGTTCAACTCACAAGAGAGTCTGTGTCATTCTTCTCACCGTTCCCAATAGAGCAACAGATTAGAGGCTGCACTGCTGTAGTCTTACACTAATACAACAAGGTTCACAAGCCAATCTTGGAAAACGTAGTTGAAGTCCATGAAATCAACATTTGAGTTATCTATTAAATGGAAAAGACTTCAACCAAACACCTGAGAGTCAAACACTGTTTCAAACACAACTTTCCACGGCACAAAGCGGCAGGATTCCATGCCAGTTGTCAGCCTTTTTCCTGTTCAAAATTGCAAAACTACAGCATGAGGTACAATTATTTCAAATACCAGAGGAACATGATTTGTACCTTCCCACAAAACTAAGAGGAAGTGAAGACCAGCTCTGGGATGTAATTTGCCAGTTCAACTAAACAGTAACTTTAAAATTGCACATTTAAGCAAAACCTAGAGTATGCTTCTTGTTGCCCTGAAAACTCAGTTTTTCGATCTTGTTGACATAGTTGCTAAAGACTTTCCCAGGACAGTAACTGTAAACATAGATATGTATATATTCTTTCTAATACACATCTTTTGATGGAGATCTCTCATGGCCAGTATGGTTGGGAAGGTGTTATCCTGACTATCCAATCCCTGGCCATGGTCAGAAACCTATAAATTCTGAGAGAAAAAAGAAATCTCTCTCCTTCCTTCACCACACCTCGAGCTGTATCCGGGTGACTCATTTCATATCCACTAGCAACATCTGGTGACCCCCAATGTGTGTTGCAGGTGACGGTTGTAGGGCACTCTCTGGCCCTGGGCCATAGCTACTTTTGGGGTTTCTCCTGCAGAGGCCCTGCTTCTGGGGGTGTGACGTGCTGTCTTTGATTAGAAATGGATTGATGTTTTGGATGCTGACTTTCAGCAGTTGTATGCTTATGGGAGAGATGAAGGTTTTTTTCCTGTGGTTGAGGCGGTTTTTTTGAAGCCAGTTTGAGACGCGTTAGGCAATTGCCTCATCTGGGCTATGGTGGTGGTGGCTTACGACCCCACCTAGCCCTGCTGCTGCAGATCTGGTGGCAGTGTGACTGTGCTCTTGTTACTATGGGGTTAAATTAGTTTCTGAAAATGTTTCTTAAAATCTTGTAGAGGTAGGCCAAAAGAATGCTTGGTATTAGGGATGGTCTAGCAAGCTGAAATTTTTTATGGTAAAGGGAGCTGGTACTTGGGGTCTCCAAGATACCCACCCAGAGATAAGATCCGTACACGTTCGTACAAGGATGAGCTAACTCTCATGAAACAATATTGATAAAGTTAATGAAGATTTATTAATGAAGCAATATTGATAAGGTTGTTATAGTGATTACTGCTACAGCTGAAATTGCATAAATATGTGCACTTTGGACAAAGCTGATGGAGCTAGATTTGGGTTGCTGATACCCCTAGTTCCCGCGCGCTTCAATAAAGCACCTGCATATAATCAGTCTGTGATTATGTGTGTTCCTGAACGCTAACACTCTGAATAGCTGCGCATCCCCTTCTGCCGGATCGGTAGCCACTTTCTCCAACCTGGATGAGAGGGATGGCTCTGACTCCAGTTGTGGGAGCGGGGCGGAGCTCTCCCTCTCCCCCGGTGACGCGGAGCCGGGGGGCAGCTGTGTCTCGGGTTCCGAGGTCGGCTCCCCCAAGGTTGCCGGGGGCCTCGGTGGGTTGGATCCCGGCCAGCAGGCCGTCAGGGGCACCGCAGAGCCGATGGGCATGACCCCACGTCGCCTGGCATCCCGGCTGCGTAAGCCTGGGTCAGGGTCGCTGCCTTTGTGTGCCTTCCCGGCGTAGACCGATGAGGGGCTGCCTGAACGGGGGGCGGCGCCATCCCTGAGGGAGGCGTCGGGGACGGTCCCATGTCCCTGTTGCGGCTGGGCTGTGCCGTACCCTGCGGTGGGGGACAGGACGGGCCCAGGCTCCGCGCCGGTGGCCGCGCACGCACACACTGTTCCAATGGAGGAGGGCTCGGCGCCGCTCTGCACGGAGCGGCCGGTGCCGATTCTTGGGTTTTGCGCCCCCAAGGAAACTCTGTTAGGGGCAATTCCGAGCGCTGCTCCTCCCGCGTCAGATTTGTGGGGTGTGGGGACGGGTGCTGCGAGTGGTACAGACGCCAGGCCAGCTTCTTTACCTGCCCCTTGGTCCCCTCCGCGCAGGGGGTGGGCCGCACCGAGCTGGCTCCACCCCACCCCGCCTCGGGTTCCTGGATGTTGCCCAAGCCTGCGGCTAGAGGGGGCGCCCCTGCCACCTCCTACGGCTGCGGCGGATTGGGGTCCTGCGCTGTTTGCTATTGGCTCGGGTGGTGATGCCGCGGGGGCGAAGCCGGTGGTCTCCACGGGAAAAGGGTCCCAGGCTGCAGGAGCCTCTTCGGCTGGCCTGTGGACTTTGCCCTCCTGTCAGATGACTGTGCAGCCACAGGATAAGGCACGATTTTGGGGCACTGTGAAGGCTAAGGTTGATGAGGTAGCTGGCTGTGATTCTGGGCACAGCCCCCTGGACAGCGGGGATGGGTCCTCTGGTTCTGCTGGTGTTACGGCGGCTGTGGCGCCGGACGCTGTTGTGGGGTCTTCTGGCCAGGTGCCTGGCTCTGTCTTGGGGGACTCCGTGAGACAGGATGCAGCAAACAAATCCAACATCAGGAGGTTCAATTTGTGCATTCAGTGAAGACACTGAATGATGTCCAGAAATTGGTGGGTGTCGTTACATGGTTGCGTCCCTATTTGGGACTGACCACGTCACAGCTGTCTCCCTTGTTTGGTCTGTTAAAGGGAGACTGATTTAAAGACACCTCAGACACTGACCCAAGAGGCACAGCAGGTGCTGGAGGAGGTTCAGCAAGCAGTTTCTGCTCGTCAGGTTTATCGCATTGATCCTTCCATTGATGTTGCTGTTTTCATTACCACTCCAGATTTGCATCCCACAGGTATCATCGGACTTTGAAATGATGAGTGGTCCAATCCCTTGCATGTCCTGGGATAGGTTTTCCTGCCCCGTCAGCCGCAGAAGACGGCAACTGCACTGTTTGAGCTGATAGGTCATTTTGATAATCAAATGCTGCAACGGTGTTTGCAATTGAGGGGTGCGGATCCTGCAAAGATTGTGCTCCCGGTAACGCGGGGGGACTTTGACTGGAGCTTTGCGAACACTATTTCCATGCAAAGTGCTCTGGAGAATTTTTCTGGGGAGATCACCTATCATCTGCCCAGTCACAAGCTATTGCAAGTGGCACTTCACTGACCTTTCTTTGCGGCCCAAACATAGTCAGGAGCCTGCGCAAGGACCCACTGCCTTTACTGACGGTTCAGGGAGGACTGGAAAGGTCATTGCTACCTGGAAGGATGGATCTGATTGGCAGGTTTTGGAGAGTCGTGAGGTTGGGTCAGCCCAATTGGTGGAATTACGGGCTGCCGTCATGGCATTTCAGAAGTTTTCCCAGGCACCTTTCAATTTGGTCACGGATTCTGCCTCCGTGACCAAATTGAGAGTCATCGAATGGATAGGCCATTGGATGATAACTCAGATGCAGATGACATGGGTGATCACCCCGATGGCTCATCCACAAGCAGGTTTTGATGCTAGACACATTTTCACTTTTATTTTTTTTGTAATAACAAAAGGGTGAGATTTCACCCTGAAATTACAGCCTTCTGATTGTATGAAGCAGTTTATTTTTCCTATTATTTTTCCTTTTGATTGTTTAGAATGTTAGCTTCTTTGTTCATATTCTTTTCTTTTTCTTTTTTTAAAAAAAAAAAGGGTGACATGTCACCCTGAAAACTCAGTTTTTCGATCTTGTTGACATAGTTGCTAAAGACTTTCCCAGGACAGTAACTGTAAACATAGATATGTATATATTCTTTCTAATACACATCTTTTGATGGAGATCTCTCACAGCCAGTATGGTTGGGAAGGTGTTATCCTGACTATCCAATCCCTGGTCATGGTCAGAAACCTATAAATTCTGAGAGAAAAAAGAAATCTCTCTCCTTCCTTCACCACACCTCGAGCTGTGTCCATGTGACTCATTTCGTGTCCAGCAGCAACAGCTTCTTCTGCATCAGGCTTTTCTCCATCCAAGACCCAAGAAAAGGCAACCCAAGCATCCAAAGAAACGGTCAGTTTATCTACAATTACAGGCAAATTCTAAGTGAAAACTTTCAATTCCTGACCTACTAAAATTTGCTTGTAGATTTCAGAATAAAAAGCCACAATTTATGGAATCTTTAAACAAGTATTAAACAAGACATGGGAAGGTACTTTTTATTAAAATAGCAAGTATAGATTACAAGCAGGATTAAATCAGTAAGGGAGCCTATTAACTAGCTATTTGTGTTCAAAGCTGCAGCAGTAAAAGAACTGTAATATGTTGTTTATCCTAGAAAATCTTTGTAAGCTAACTGCCTGAGCAATACAACCAGGAAGGGTTGTTTTCTGTAAAATTGCTCTGGTTGTCATAAAACACTCACACCAGTAAAAACAGCACTCAGGTGTTTTGTTACAGTACCAAGTAAACTAAATTGGGTAACTTCTACAGAAGAAAAATATGAGGAAATGAATCTTTGTCACACTGAATAGCTGGCCTGATATAAAGGCAAATTACCACAGTAAACCAGGGAATAGTTTAGAATTGGCTGAAGCCAACTAAGGCCTTCATTTCATTACTGGAGGGAAAATAAGTACTATTTATGAGATAATTTGGGGCTCGGTATTGACAATAAAGCACAGTCAACATTTTTCTTGAGTGACTAATACGTCTTCTTAATGACAGCATGAAGTGCCAGATACAGATATTATTCTAACAAGTTAGAGCTTTATACCAGGATTCACTGAGCAGGTAAGTCACTAAAGTAATCACAAGTATCTCTTTTTCATTTGCTTAAAACTCAACAGTCCTAGCATCAATTGTTAATCTGACAAACAATAAATGACATATAAAAATCAAGCAAGCTTTAACACTTCTTTTTGATTCTGATTCTTCTTGCTTACTATTAAGACAATCCTCATGAGGAGCAACAGTAACTTGAACTTGCACAAATTCCAACATATTTTCACCCATAAACTTGCTTTCCACATCACTGATACTCCAATGGGAATAATACCTTAAACTTACTCCCTAAATAAATAATACAGCTTATATCACTGAGGTGAAGAAATTGCATTATCCTACACCTTACAAAAAATCATCTCAATTTATAGACTGGAAAATGACAGCAAATTAAAAACTTGTAAGGTTACCTGAGGAAAAGCAGCAGAGCCAAGGCCAGAATCCACATTCCCTGAACCTTTATCCAGTGCTCCAGTTAGTATACAATATAGTCTCCAAAATTCAATGGCTTTTTTTCCTCCTGACTTGAGAGACAAGCTCCTTTGAACTATACAGCATTTTGCTATTGGCTAAGTATCTTGTACATTTATATTTTTACATGTTGACCTACCTCAAAAGACATGCTGATACTTTCTGCTTGGCACACCAACTCTAACAAATTATGTGGCTAAGTCACATGGCTTCCTGAATTGCACAAGTTTAAAACTGGTAGCCCTAAGTATCTTTAATACTCTAAGACTTCCTTTTTCAGGATGACATAATTTTAAGATGCTGTAACCTGAACTATGTCTACACTAAAGCTTAAACCTTAGTTATAGAATTCAGTCCTCATCACGAGCTGTGCAACAAACCAAGTTATCAGCTATATTTTAGTATTTATAATTAAAATTCAATTACACTTAAACACAATTTCTATTTTTAACTTCAATCAACAGTGTTAGAAGGCTAGAAAACTTAAATCTTCAAATTAATCTTCTAAAGAATGACTGATTTGCAAGGTCCTAACTGCTGTAATACACAGTGTCTGGGCAGTGCCCTACTGATGCACATACATTTTTCTGTATATAGATATCAAAATTATTTGGGTTGAAAAGGACCTTAAGACCATCTAGCCCCAACCCCCCCTGCCATGGGCAGGGACACTTTCACTAGACCAGGTTGCTCAAAGCCCCATCCAACCTGGCCTTGAACACTTACAGTGAGGGTACAGACACAACTTCTCTGGGCAACCTGTGCCAGTGCCTCACTACCCTCACAGTCAACAATTTCTTTCCAGTATCTAATCTAACCCCACCCTCTGTCAGTTTGAAGCCATTCCCCCTTGCTCTATCACTCCATGCCCTTGTCCAAGGTCTCTCTCCAGCTCTCATGTAGCCCCTTGAGGTACTGGAAAGTTGCTATAATGTCTCCCCAGAGAGAGGGAGATATATCAGAATATATCAGAAGGGTCCTGCTGCTAATCAGCCGTTCAAGTAGGAAGTGTTGGTAGAAGAAAAATATGCTATTAAAAATCCTGCATCCTACACTACATATGAAATACACTGAAACTATGAAACAAATAGGAGAAAGCAAACCATTTAACTTTAGGCTATAATGTGGAAGTTATGTAGAAAGGGTTAAGGGAAAAACAAAATTTAACTTCTTAGCTTGTTCTGCTTTGACCATTCACTGCACTCTGTTACACCCCCATCCATGATGTCTCCTCTCAACGAACAAGGACCTCAAGACTGTTGACCAGTTCACAAAAAAATTTTACTAAAAAATGCTTTTTACTAAGAAATTACTGTTTTCACAAAAGGCTTCAAAAAGGCATTTTTTTCAAGTCTGTTTCTGAAGACAAGCACCACAGACATACAGTTAGTTATCTAACTCCTTCCCTGAATAAGCATTTAAAAAAAAACTAACAAATCGGGAATACTAATGCCAGAAAAGGTGATATTTCCATGTGGTTAGTTTGTCTGAACAGATTTTTTTTTTCACCAGCTCAAAAGAATTTGAGAAATTTGTGAGTGACCACCAGTTCTCATTTTTAAGTTTAATTTGGTAATGAAACATCAACTAAATTGATTTTTAAGATAGTTTTTTAGTTAAAAGAAATGCATAAGAGTAGTTTGCAAACAGATGCAGGAAATCTCACAACACTGTCTTATTGATTGCTAATATCGAGCTTAGAAATTAAGTTTCATAGAGACTTGAAATCAAACCTGACATGATTTTTTATTTCCCATTGTATGTTCATATAGCATCTAAAAATGTTCTGCAACCTAGAGTTTGAATATGTCATTTTACACATATGTAATTAGGGCCAGAGGAAGTCAGGAAGTTACACAGTAAGCTGCCATAGGAGTACATACACATAAGGCCAACTCCAAGATGAAGAAATGTCACACACAACAGGAAGCTACTGCAAAGCACACCATCACTCTGTCCTTACTGCCCTGTGGAGACCAGAGCCTGGTGCAACACACTTAGAAAGCACCAAGAACTTTCTTTAGTCTTTTACAGAGAACACAGAGACAATATTGAACTCCCACCATAATTACAGATCTGAGAAAAGGAAGGACAATTTGATCCTCCTGCTATACCTTTCCAGTTAACACAGCCAAAGTCTTCACAGCACCAGCTATCATAAGGATGATGAGGGGATTTTGAAACTTATTTTGGCCAACACTCCCCAAAATATCAACTATCTCTTGCCACATTTCCAGGAAAGATCTCTCTGGCTTTCTTCTAAAGCATTATTTAAATTGAAATTTCAATAAGAGAAAAATCACAGGGAGCTCTGCTTCATCCTCAATAATCCTGTCATAAAAAGGAGTCAGTTTATAAACAAACTATTTACAAGCACATTCTTCTTGTAACCTCAGCAATAAAAATAGTATATTCTGATGCACTGTTTAAATAACTATACTTGTTTTAGAAAGCTTAAGATGTTCAACTATGATCTTCAAAAATTCACAGAACCAATTTACAGCTAAGTGAATGCATCCAGACTGAGATATGGTATATGCCATGAGAACGTTCTTCATACATAGCAACACTCAACTTGTGAGCTATGATTAAGAATCAGTGTCCATCCCCAACTTGAATAGTGAATTATCTCAGCTCTGCTACAAACTAGCAGGCAGTGCCAAGTTCTGCTTCTGGGAAAATAGACTTCACCTCTGTCTGGATAGCAATGTTATTTTAGGATCTACTGTGTCAATCCAACTGTCTGCTGTTGTCCCCTTACCTAACACACTCATAGCTTAGCAGCAGATGTTGGGAACTTTCCTAAAACAGTTTCCAGAGGAACTTTCCCTTCCTCCCAGTGTAATTGTTGAAACCATCCGTTTCCTATGGCTTTAACCTGTATTGCTATACTCTGAAGCAACCTATTCTGAGGAAAGACATTAAAACTTGAAAACAAACTATTCTAAAAGCCACATTAGCTTGACACCTCTGCCCTACTGGTGATCAAAAGCATCCCTAAAACTAGGTTATTGCATGCAGCTATGTGATCACTTTCCTGATGTGAGAAACAATGCTCACTTTTAAAATTTTAAAAGTTTATTAAACCTTAACAAAATACAACAAAAGACTGAATAAAGAGAAAGAGTAGCGCTAGGAGTCTCTGTGACCAGCAGCCACATGCTAGTCTACAAAATGGATGCTTTACCTTTTATACTCCTTGCCCCTCCCAAAGTCCTGTCAGTCAACTCCTTCTTTGCCATCTATTGGTGGAGATCACTGTCTTACATCTTGATTTGAGGTCAGGTGTTGCCATAGCAACAAGCCAGCCCTCCCCAAATGCCCCTACCAAGGCCATGTGTGACAACAATACAAGGGGGAGGGGAAAGAGGACTATGGGAGGACATATCACAATAACATAACTATACATGAATAAAACTTCTCTTAACATACACATAATATTCATTCCTTAATTGTGAGAGCCAACTATCGCATTGCTCATCGATAACACTGACAAATATTCCCAAGGAATTAAAGAAAACATGGTAACAAGTAGCACAGGTTATATTAAAGAAAAACTGTGCCCTATACACCTAAATTACAAATTTATTTTTTTTTTCAGTTATGAGAAGAAAAGGCCTCAAAATGTTATAATTTTTAAAAAATTTTTTGTTCTGAAACAGCAGTTCCAAGTTTTCCCATCTTTGCCTAATTTACTTCTGCTGTTAACTCCTTTGTAGACGCTGTGATCAGCACTAAAGTTCCATGTATGGAGGCTCATATTAACTAATAAAGAGAGTGAGCATTCAGAAAACAATTTTAACATGTACCATAAGCTATGCCTAGGCTGCTTATCTTATCCTTAGTGCCAACTCACTGCAGGGAATGAAAAAAAGGGCTGCAGGACAAGCAAGCAAAGGAATAACATTAGTATACTAGAGAAATTCATAATTTCTTTAGAAAATCTTGACCATGTAAAATGGTCTTGCTTTCACATGTTTGATGAACTTTCACCAGATTCTGCAGTTTTAGTAGTAATACTTCATATAAAATAAATCCCTAATACAGTCATCACATTATACAAATGTTTGCATGGAAGCAGAACTCAACCTGTGATATGGATGTACCCAGTTACAGCTCAGGAAGGACACAGTCGGTTCTGCACTAGGTTTCAGACATATGCTCTAGAGAAACACAGGACATCACGAAGGAGTCTAAACTCAATGCTTCCCTTCGACTAATTTTTTTTCAGTTTTAAAAGCATAGGAGCTACAACATTCCAGGCCAACATTATCCCAAACCTGCCCCAACTAAACTCTTATTAGTTGTATGTTATCAGGCATTTTACAAAAGCAACTGCATTTGGCAAGTCTATTTAAAAGAAGCAAGAAGACATGAAGTATATCTATACTCTTTTAATGACAGAAAAGCCTCACAGCTGATCACACCAAAATACCGAGATGATGAAACCAGCTATTTGTTTGCCTGCTTTGGATTCCTATACTCTGTACTGTCATCACTGAAAGAACTTTTAAATAATGAAGATAGACTGTGAATATGCCATTTGACTATTCACTACGTGGCATGGTTTGGTTTGTTAAAGGCTTGGATTTCAGCTACCACTAATTACAAAATATTTATGGACAGGGCTTTGAGCAACCTTGCTTAGTTCGTGGAAGGTATCCCTGCCCATGTCAGGGAGGTTCAAACTAGGTGATCTTTAAGGTCCCTTCCAACTTAAACCATTCTATGATTCTGTGATTCTATTTCAACAGAACAATCCATGATAATAAGGAAGAAACTGCTCCATTAGAAGACTCGTATAAATGGTGAACTCACATGCCAACATTTAGTTTCAAGATACTCAGGGATTATGTGATTAAAATCCCACTGGCTTGTTGGGAGGATTCAGCAAGATAACTACAAATTACTTAGAGGGCTAGTGTCAAAAGGTCCTCTGTACTTATTTAGCCTCTGCTCTAGATTACTGACCCACTTATGAAGAACTAAGCACCCCTGCTGTGCAATGCCAACACCCACTCCATCTGTTTGCTTCTGCTTTCTCAGAACCTCTATTAGTCTGAATAAGAAGTTCTGTTAATTACCACATGAGCAGCTTTTGCATAGCACACAGTAACAGCCTCAGTATGTAGTCATCTTGACAAACAGCATAGGAACAGAGCAATCCTAATTCAACAGAATTATCAATGACATACAGTAATATATAAAATGCAGATTTCTGAAGAGGCAATTTAATACAACCTTTGTCTAAGCTGCTCTCAGTTTTTAAAAAAAGGCTTGTAGGTGTTTAGTTGCTTTAGGTTTCAATGATGAAAAAGTATACTAGAATTAAGTACTGTATCAAACTCTCTGGAAATCTCCAAGGGGACCAGAAATTTGTGAAATCACAAAAGAAACTTCTGTTGAGGAAATAATGCAACAGGGGCAAACAGGAACATCCCACATTTGTCAATATCTACACTGAGTATTAGTAAGTAAATCTAAAGGAAGTTTAAAAAACCCACACAAAACCAAAAATACCCCTCCCCAAGCAAAACAAGGTTTGGAAAGTTAGCCCAGCTGCCACATCACAACTACATCACAGCATCTTGGCACCTCAAACTTTTTGTTGACTAGGAAGGAAAAAAGTTCCAAATTCAGCATTTTATTATTTATCCCGACTGATCTGCAGATCTTTAAGACATTCATTAAATAGGTCTCAATCAGCAGTGTTGTTAACTTACTAAATCCAAGAGCAAGAATCTCCAGAAGTCATTACAGTACTGAGTTGACATTTGTTATTTCCTGGGAACCCAGACTCCTGCTATCAAAGTGAAATAATATCAATAGTCCAAAACCTAACAATGAAACTCAAGAATTCTGGCAACCCTGATATACTCTCACTCCTTAATACCAAAGCCATTTCTTAGTTTAAAATTAAACCTTGTACAATTGCCAACATCACTTCAAGAGCTCTCTAGCTACTAGCTTACTCCTAAGGTAGTTAAGAAAAGTAAAACCTAGGTCCAGTACTTCTTACAGCTTACTGGAAGATAGAGAACAGTATATCACAGCCCAGCAAGAACTGCTGGTCACAACATGGAGGCTATACAGAGTATCACAGAGCTTTGTATTCTGTTTTAAAGAATTATTTAGTATGTCACACAAAAGGTCAGGCAAGCAGAAGAACATACTCAATGTAGGAAAACAATATATTAGCATAGTTTGTATCCTCTAGAAAAATTAGACAACTGTTCTTCTCAAATACCAATATTTACTGCCCCAGTACCCTTGCAGGAGAGCTCTAGAAGATAGATACACATTTTGTATCAAGTGAATCTCTATATGGGATATTTAGCTTCTGTCATATGAAACACCTCACAATTAAAGCATTTTGTCTTTATCATGGTAAAGACTTGCTAAATACATAGTCATCTTATGTCAAGTCAAGAAATACATACCCCTACAGGTTCCAATATTAGTCTACTGATACACACCAAGACAAGAAAGAGCTAATATTTTATTTCCGATTGTTTTCCAGCCAGCAAAAGGAAGAAAGCAGAAGGGAAACCCAGAGAATTTTGGAACTGCTCTAGGGAAGAAAATACAAGCAGAGGGCAGCATTAGAAACAAAAGGTGGATAGAAAAGAGAAAACACAAAGTAGTCATTTATTCAGAGTACACTCATGATTTTCCCAAACAGCTGTGTCAAATCTAAAAGAGAACACCAGAACCATTTTAAGAGCTATAACTTATTTGATATATAGAAATCATTAATGACATCAGTCAAACCTAGTTTGTGCTATGATTAATACAAAGTTTAAAAGTAGTTGGGATGAATATGCTAATACAGAAATTACAATCATAAACCAGATGCAGTTTCTCTCCCCCAGAAATTATTTTAAGTGTCAAGGCACTAAATGCCCAAAATATTCCCATGTCACCAGATCCTCTTTTTCATAGAAAAACACACCTGTGAAGTGATTTGATACTTGTGTTGCACATAATGAACTTGCACAGGGCACCTTAGTGGTATTTCTGTACAACATGAATGGAAAATACCGCATTATACTTACAAACATAACCCTTGCCCCTCGCACAGCAGTTGCTATGAATTAAGTTGAGAAAGACAAAGGGATAGAATGCAAGTTATTTACCTAAATGTATATACATAGCAGGAGTGGAAGACCAGTTCTAGAAATACTCCAAGTTATTAAATAAAAAAGCATTTACATTAACCAATAGCAAATAATTAAAATGGTCTTCAGACAGTGTGCCTCCAAAGATAAAAACTTCAAAAGGGAGAATGGACACAGTTTGTACAATTTAACTGAAATTACCAGACAAAACAGAAAACAAATAGATGACTGAAGTGTTGACCAAGGAAAAACTAGTCTTACTTTTAAAATGAAAGTTCAAATATGCCCCTCTGATTATAGACAGTGTTATTAAATAAAACCATAAGGCAGTGCTATAAACTAAGAACTGTGCTAGGCACCACCAGAATACACAGAATTTGAATCTAAGTAGCAATGAAAATTGAAACAAAGATATTATTAGAAATTATAACTTTACAAAGCATGTGATTCAGTTATAAGCAGGCACTATATAAAACCAAAATAGGTCTTAAAGAATTTGTAAAGAATCAAAGCATGCAACTGATTTTTTAGTCATTTGTTCAGACAGCCTAAACATCCATTTACTTATTTCCTAAGTGGTTGTAACAATTTCATACACAACAGCACTTACCTTGGAATTGTCACACATTTTGTACTGCAATTCTGAGTGGTAATTGCCTTCTCAAGCTCATCCAGCTGTCCTGTTTTCTTTAGCTTCTTGACCAAGCTTTTCACTGCTTTTTCACACCACTTTTCATCCTGACCATTCTGCTCACTACCAGCAGCCCCTCCAGAGCCACCAGCAGATTTTTTCCATCCCAGAAGTCTCTTCACAACTGGTGGAGTGAATGGCAATATGGATGACATGACTTTCACCAGACAGAAGACTCAGCAAGCAATAAATTAGAGATTCCCTTCCAATCCCTAAAAACACAAACCAAAACAGACATTAGCATTGAGGTTTCACATGAAACAAATACCTTGCTTTGGACTTTTTATTACCAAATGCCATAGGACGCTGCATCCTAAAATAAGTCAGATAAATCTGCATAAAGGTTAGGTACTTCAACAATAAAATTCAAATGCAAGTTTGCTGCAGACTCTTCAACAGTTAGCACAGACTAAGGTTACTGTTGGATTGGACATTTAATTTTTCCTCAAGTCTTTCCTGGCTAAATCAACTCCAGAAAAAAAACCCAAAAAAACAGGTTAACTTTAGGCTAGCTTTGCACCTAGGCTGGCTGGGTCTATTAATTTATTAAAATTTTCCACAAGAGATATGTACATTCTGCCCATCTCCAAATTAATTTACCAAGCAAATTTGTGTTTGAAATGTTATTTAGTCATGACAGCTTGACAGAAGTCTTCCAACAGCCAGCCATTTCACAAGCCTTTTCTCCTTGTTTTTCATGCTTTAAATAACTAACAACTTTTGTTCCACTGGGGACACCAATTTGAAATTCACTTATAAATCTGCTAATAAGCTTATTCCCATCTTTCAGTCTAGAGTTTAATGGCTTACAGATAATTAATCTTCTCAACTGGCAGTGCTCAAAATCATCAAGTCTTTCAAAATTTATTAAAGGATAGTTAAAAATCTTAGTTTGCAGATACATGGGTAGTAGAACTGTCCATTTTCAATTTTGATAGCCTTTCAGTATCAACTACCTGATCAGGATGTTTATGTGAAATGAAATATTAAAAGATATGCTAAAAGTTGAACTATGTTTAACATTCACTACGACTTGCACTTCAAACAATTTAAAAGAAAAATTATGGCAATTTAGAAAAAAAATCTTAGTTTTGGAGCTTCTATTAGACTAGTTTGATGTATTACAATGTAAGCCCCAAACCAACCACATTATTTCAGGCAGACAGCTGTTAGAAATTGCTCAAGTACATAATGGTCTTATGGATAGAAGCATGGCATTGAAGTAAAAAACAATCTTATTTCCAGGCAACGAACTCCAGAAAGTTCCCTTACTTCCAAGCTGTATAAATTACTTGTCAGCTGAAAAAACCTTGTTTTAGCTAAAACTTAACACTAGATTCAGTCTACTCAATTTGAGCTTTCAAGGCAGCTTACATGTCTCTACATCCTGTACAGGTACACACCTCACTTCTATCCAAAATACACCAACTTAATCTTACTGAAGTTTCCCATCCGCAAAAGAGCATGGTTGATTTGGGATACTTCAGGCAACAGTATTTATGGCTAATTTATGTCTTGTCACATCTTTGCAGTTTCACTGAGAACCAAGTCAATAGACACTAGATTATATTCTACAAGTAACTTTAAATCATAACTTTTCAACTTCCGCAAAACAGAACACTCAGTAGGCATGACATTTCAGTTTCAACTAAATTATACCTCCATAAACCAGCTTCTGAGAGCACCTCAAAACACAGGTGAAGCAAGAAATGTAGTTTTCTTGGATCTGGTAGAAACAGGTTCCAACAGGGACTCAAGATTAAGACTGGGAATGTTATACAAGCCATTCAAAATAATCTATCCTAAATAAGAGAATCATAGAAATTTTCAATTTAAACACTAACTAGGACACTCAGGGTATAGATTCATAGGGAGGCAAGCCAACCCAACAGCTTCCTGTCACAGGAAGCACAGCCCTCCTTTTCTTCCCTGTGGTACCATCACCACTACCACCTCTGAATCTGTACTAATACCTTTCCACAAAGACTCAGCTAGATAACCAAGTAAAAACTGATCCATTTAGGGGTGGTTTTTGTTTTCTCTTTTGCTGAGTTAGTTTTCTTTTAGGTAAACAAGTTGCAGCAGCTCACACAGAGTACTGTAAGTACTCCAGCTGATGTCAGGGGAGTTACAGGAATATGCATGGAGGACTCCAGTCCCAGCCTTCAGCAGCCATTGTAGCATTGACTGTTTTGCTGGAAATGCAAATCTGGGCATATACTTTTAACTTAGATCATTTATTTTGGTGGCAATGCCAAATAGGCAGTCTTACACTCCCTTTTTCGCATGTTCTTAACTGTTCACAAGCCGGGAAGTGAAACATGTTAGTCCCCCAATGCAGTACACTGAGTAACTCCAGAGATGAAACAGAAGGCTTGCATGGCCTTTACTGTTTTAACACTCACACACTAGGTTTCTGAAACAGGGAATAGCAGTCACTCTGAGTGTTATAAAGACTTCAACATTTGAGCGAGGCCAACATTAGATCCTCCAGAGGCATACGCAAGAAATTGAAAAAGACCAAATCAAAGAAGATAACCTCTTCTGCTTTAAGGATTCCATTTTAAATACTAGCAATTGATGGTATAATACTTGAACATTAAATTCAGTGTTGAAAGGTGTGGGCAACCAAGTTCCACTATCACTGCTTATCCAGACACCATTTTTTCTCCCCTTCTATGGAGTTCGCTGAGATATAATATACATATTTCTTGTTTAGCTTCAAAATTCTTACCTTTCATTGCCCCAGAATACTCCTTTGATTGTCAGTCTTATAAAACACTTCAGTACAGTCTCATTTACCACCAAGGTAAATTGCCTATTCTTCCAGACCCTCTAAACATTCTCAATGCTTTTATCCAATTTTTCAGCTTTACAATACTCCTTGTCATGAGGTGTCCAATTTTGCAGTCTTTTTTCCTTTAAGAGTGATCTATGTATCATTTTCTGTATTCCCTGGTGCTCTTTTTTTTTTTTTTTATCCAAGATTTGCCTTTCTGCTTCAAATGCACATTTAAATAATTTAATTCTTGCAGCAGGAAAGAATTTAGAAGCCCCATACATTTCAGTTTTTCTGTATATTTGAACTCTCACACTATTTTGAAATACTCAAGAGGGGAAAAAAAAAAAATCATTCTTTTCCCACTTCCAAAAGACTCTAAGCTCAGATCTAACTAATTGTAAATTTCCAGATACTATACTTAGTTTTAACCAGTTCCCTTATAGACGTGTGCTCATCCAGCTTCTCAAGAAGCTGTCAGTGTTTGATCTGCTACCCGAGTGAAAAGTAGCTTTAAAAAAATATAAGCCACAAAGGAATACACTTAAAGAGCTCTTTATTACAATGACTATTACAGCTTAGCATCTATTAAAAAAAAAAAAAACACAACAAAAAACCCCCACAACATACACCACAGCTGCAGACTAAGTCTGGGAGGTTTAAATGAGCTTCTTTCTAGCTATTGTTTTGCCGTGTCAGGGATTTGCCAGAAATATCAATAAGAATTTCACTAAGTTACTTCAGTAGTGGTCCTGTATCTTTCAAAGGGTAAGCAGAGAAAATATGACACAAGTAGGAAAGGACTTCATTCATCTTAATACTTCAGCCAATTGTGATGACTACTCACAGGAGAGCAGCACTGCTCCAAGCCTAGAAGAGATGGTGTAAAGTGCAAGGCACAGTTAGGTTGAATTATGAGCAATTTAGATAAATGCAAATTATGCAAGGGCAAAGTAGCAATAAAGAAATTAATAAAAAATACCCTACTCTGCCAGGAGTACATCCAGCCTAGCACTCCATCTCCAAAGGTGGCAAAAGGACATGCTACTCAAGGAAAGCACAAGAACCTGGCTCTTTTCTGAGCCTGTTCTCATAATTCTTCAGCATCTTAAACTGTTACAGCAGTAAATTAAAAGCTACATGCCTACCCATTCCCTTTAGCAGCCATTTACGTACCTCCTGCCCAAAAATTCATCTAACCACTTTTTGAACCTGTCTCTACAACCTCGTGGCAGACTGCACCAGAATTTAACGGCTCACTGTTTAAAGAACTACTTTTAGCTATTTTCTTTATCATCATTTTAGTTTCACAAAATGTCTCTTGTTCTACTGTTGCAAAATGTGGAATATGTAAAATTTTCTTAAGAAGGGATGTTCTTTGATCTTTATATACTTTCAAGCCTAATCAACAAGAAGGGACATTTAATCCATGAAACAGGGAGCAACTAACAAGCTCTAAGTGATGTCCAGGTGTTACAAAAACAAACTACTTCTTGGTAGATTTGCCTTGTTAAGGTTTAGGGCTCGACATGTTTCAATCATCTCAGACCTAGGGGGAGGTTAATAAAGCTTGGTAAGAAAGATGTACCACTGATAGCGGACACAAAGAATGCAGAATTTACAGGCCACAAGGACATTTGGCAGACCTCCCAAGATAAGGGAGAAACTAATAAAGCCAACTCAGCAACTATGCTGAATCAGCTCCGATTGGGTAAAAGGTAATTCTGGCAGGGGGAGAGCACAACCACAGACTCACGAACCACTGACCCAGGAAACCCACTGACTCAAAAGAAGAGAACGACTGAGTATGCAGAATAATTACCGATAGAAGCAAGGGAATCATTAACCAATAGAAGATAGAATATTAATTAATAAGAGAACTATCTAACTTGTAGCCAATGAACACTAATTCCTTTGTTTGCTAAAATGTATAAATAGTAAAAAGTTTTAATAGTTGCTATGCTTGATTTGTAGAATACCACTGAGCACCCAGGCTTGTGCAACTCTGAAATAAATAATCAATGTCTCCCTTGGGTGTGTAATTATTGGCTTGTTTCACGACAGGTAACAAATCTGAATTTTGTGGACAACACTACCACTGCAAGCTTTGCTGAAGAACTGTTTGTATTCATCTTGTCTGCAAGCTTCATGATTCTGTACATTTGAATCACAACCCTCCCTCAAATGGAGGGCTGTCATCAGCCTTTTGTCACAAAGAAAGTATCATACACAGCTCGTACAGTTTGGGATGCTGCTCTAGAGAGATGCCAAGCCTGAAAGCTTTACTACTTCAATTAAATTACAAATACTCAAATACACTGCCTAAGGACTGACCTAAAGACCACAGAAAAATTGTACCAGTTTATGGTTATCTTCTCACTTATCTTTTTTGTCATATTATCCTAAAGCTCTCAACATTATAATTTAAATAAAAAGTACAAAGACAGAGATCTACACCTCATGAGGAACTGGACATAGAAGGCAGAGTGCATATCTGGTGCCAAATATCTGGCAGGAGCTCAAATAAAAATGAGGAGCCCTACACCTGTGTTGTGTTCTAAATATCTATCCCATCTCAGACACCATGTTTATGGTAACAGATTTAGGACTCACTGTTGCAGCTCATTTTTGAGCAGCAAATCCCATTTCAATTAATCAACTGTAACTTTTGCCTTCAAATTGATACAGTAATATAGGTTTTGATCTTTCTTCCTAAAGAATCATCCTCTTATACACTGGCACTGTTCATACTAGCCTGTTGCTAAAAACATTCTAGTTCTTTTGTCTTGTAATTTTCTTCATTCCCCCAAAAAAATAAAATGCTTTTTCCCCAAACACACCCAGAAAACAATCTTTGCCAACAATACAAACAACATTTCCACATTGCTAAATTGGCTGCAAATTAAATACATGCTAAATATCTAATATCCCCTCTTCCTTGCCATGTTTTTTGTGATTTCCTTGTAGTCTACAATCAACCATCTCAAAAAAAATGAGTACTCATTTACACCCTTTGCTTTTAAGGATTTTAAGTGTGCTTCACAATCATTCTTTTCACTGCCTCTTCCTTTGCTCACTCTCTTCTACTGAGGCCAAACACCACAGCCCAAATCTAATTTTTAATTCCCATGTACTATTTCAAATTTCCACTACAACACACCAACATACAGGGACTCTGAGTGACTGCAGAGAGATTTTTAAGACCCCTTTCTGAGCTCAACTATAGGTGAACTATTACTATCAAGGCAGCAGTGCAATAAATAGCAGAAAACTTCCACTGTTTTATCCCTTTCCACATTCTCTGGATTGTGCCTTAAAATTGCAGTTTTGAATACTCAAGGTGCACTCACTGTTAGCCAAAGAGGTACAAGAGTTTCTTTAGACTGATGGAACACATGCTGTTATTCCAAACAGATTAATACTGGAAAAGCTACAAACTGCCTAACTCTGCTGATATTTATTTCATCTCTGCCCCCATAGTATTTCTGCCTCTTGATGCACACATTTCTATAGTGTGTCAAAAAGTGTCATAGTTGGCAGCTTCTAAAGTCACAGCTTGAGTCATCTGCTATTTATTACATTCTACTGTGGTTCTCTGGAACAAGTATTAAATATTAAGCCCATTATCTCAGCAATAACTAAGCATAAAATACAAAGTAAACCTTAAAGACAGCATGCTATCAGACTAACATCTTCAAGATAAATTTTCCTTTCCTGAGTATCTGGAACATACTATAAACACACTGGTGCTACCAAAAGTATCAAGTGCTTTCTGGCTAATTTATTCTAAAACCTTATGCAACATATTTCATATCAGCATGCTTATTCATCTTAAACTTGAAAATAAAGAAATCTGATCTTAGTTTTACTAGAAGAACTCTGTCTTAGAGGAATTTCATTTGCAAGAGCTATTCTGAAATAAAAAGGACAGATATTAAGCTCCTAAGGAAAGAAGATCAAGGAAAATAATTAGTGGCATTTGAGAGAGAGTCTACAAGCTCATTTCCTCACAAATTTAGTACCATTTTGGATATTTTTAAGGCAATTTTTCTTCATTACTCCTGGAATTTGGACAAGATTTTTTATCAATTTCACCAACTGCACAATGTTTCAGATCTTTCAGAAGACAAGGGTATATCCACCCTTTCCCTTCACATGTGCCCCTGTGATATTACTGGTTTCACAATAAAGTGACATTAATTGAAGCATAGTCTATTTAAGGCAGAATCAAGACCTTAGGTTAAACAATAGTGGGAGTTGAAGTTTTAAAAGGCATAGCTTATGCAGTACTTGCATGTCTCCTATATTAAAGCAAAGTCATTAAGACTTAGAAAAACAATATAACAAGTATTTCACCTTGCATTAAACAGAATAAAAACCAAAACTAATTTATTGTCTGCTTCTCAATCCTTCAGGCTGTGTTATTCCATCCAAGGAGACAGTTTATTCTCTGTGGAATCTGAGAAAGTTCTCCTCCATGTTAATGATCTCAACTTGCAGAAAACCTGAATTCTGCATGAACTTCAAACTAAAATCAAAGCCAGTTTTTTCCCTTTCAGATAGAATACACTCCAGTTAAATTACACAGTGTAACAGACAAGAGAAGACATTTCACTTTTATTGCAGCCACAATCCCTCCAAAAACCACCTTTCGCAATTCCATAAGGGCTAATTCTCTTTCTACAAATGAATATTAGACACCTGGTTTTGTCATTCTGGAGAAGCCCAAGCCTACTGTTACATACATACCTTTCTGAAAAACAACCACACAAGAAAATGAGATGGTGCTCATCTTCTCTCATATTTCAGTCCTAGTAGGACAGCTTCAAGCATTCCCTTACTGGCTTTGGGGTGTTAGGGTTTTAGGTTTTTTTGGTTTGGAGGAAGGGGAATGCAGCCCTACTGAGCAATGCCCTCAAATCTAACTCCCAGTTTAACTTTTCAGCCAATTAGACCAGCAGTGGGGAGTGGCTCTGAAGAGCTTCCTCCCAAGGGGCGCCATCTGGCCAGCTCACAGCCCAAAGTTCCAAGGAGTAAAAAGCCAAGGTCCTGGTTGAGCTTGGACATGAGCCAATGAGGCAGGCTGCTTGGGATCTGGGGGGACAGGAGCAAGGAAAATTCTTGCTCGGGGTCAGCTTTAGAATGAGAATTTCAAACATGCCTACAGAGACTCAATATGCACAATTTTTAAGTATACTATGGTCTAGCATTACAGTGCATCTTGAAACTGGATAATTGTAGTACCTTTATATAGCTCACTGAAAACAGAATTACCCACCTACTTTGAAAGCAGACTTTTTTCCTCTCGCTCTCTTCATGAAGTTTGGTTATGAATCAAATGAGAAAACTCATATTTCTCATACACAGAACTAAAATAAGCACAATCATGACATTAGGAAAGCTTCGAAGTTGGATTTTTTTAAAATTACTAAGAACTACTACAAATGACATTGAAATGTAGTAATGAAAAGCTATATTGCTATTAGAAAATTGCACTCTATGTAACACATTTATTCATGGTATACTAAAATTGCATGAAACTGGAGACACAAGAAAGATGTTAATTTTACTAACCTTTGATGAAATCACTAATAGGACTGAGGTATTTTAGCAACTCCCCTAGAATTGCAAATGAGGAAAATTGCAACTAGTCAGCCAATTCACCTGTCTCTGCAAAGCAGCAAACTTCTTCCACTTAGTGTTATTCATAACCTAACAGTATTGCTCCTTAAAAGTAAAAGGCCATAATAGCCCCACAAAAGCACCACTCCAAACCACAGCAGCTTAAGCCCTTACCTCATTAATTTTGACTAAAATTTTTCATGTGTAACAAAGTGTCAACTTCATTATTTTAGAAAATAAATATTCCTGGGCTAAATTGGACAGGAATATTCACAGAACTGATTATCAGGTACCTAGGTACTTGTTTCAGATTTTATCTGTATAGCTTAGCAGCTTCTCTACTTCAGTAAACCCCAAACAATTGCATTTAACAATTAGTTAATGCAAGATCACTATCAATACAGGCCAAACAAACATTTCTCAAACAATCCCCCTTGTTAAGCAGAGTTCACTTTGCACAAGCTCATATTGTTCCTGTGTAATTAAATCTAGCTTGAGCCCCAGACTAAACTGATAGGACACCCAGGAACTGCTCTCTCAGTCTCTTCTTGGTCTAACTTGACCACTTATGGCTGCCACCCATCATAATAATAAAAAGTCACATGGAACGATGCCTTACTGTTTGTAACAGTTTCTCTATTGAAAGTGGAGAGGAATGTTTAGGAAGGTTTTCTGCAGTAGCCCAGAGTACTGAACACAGGGCTGCCTGTACTTCCCATTCTATTACAAAAAAAACTAATCCCTATCACATGATCTGCAGCAATTCAGTTTAACAAATCAACAGTTATAAATATTTTGGCAAAGTAAGCTTAGGTATTTTTTGCCTCTCAGCACACTTCACAATCATTTAATGGCTTTTATCATAAAGTCATTAAATCCAATCTGAAAAGCAGAATTTACAGCTCGCTAAGCAAGTCAGTCCCATAAATGGATGCTTTAAATTACAGGACATTTGTATGCACAATCATTAAGGCAACACTGAATACATTTGAAAGCTCAAAAATACTTCTGATAATAATTAAAACTTTTGTGCACTGTTCTTTATACAAACAAAACTTAGGAATTCATTTCAGTCTCAAGCAGAGATCAGATTTGTTATCCAGGCCTGTTCTCACAGTACTTTTATGGGAAAGGGATTGAAGTGGAAACAAGTTTTTTTAAGTTGTGTTTAGTAGCAGAGATTTTTTTGGAGCTCAAATAAACTCAATGATATCAACTGGTGCTCAACACTTCTGAAAGATCAAGTAGAACAGGAAAACAGAGGACCCAGAAGGGGCTTTCATTTGGAGATTCACTGTAATTATTTGATTTTGTTCATGAATCTAGCTTCTGGGTGGAATAAAATAGAGATTGGTTAAGAGACCAATGATTTTAACCTAATTTTTCCAATTGTGGTACTCTTTTTAATCATCAAGCAGAACCTCAGGAAAGTTGACAAATTCTTCTTCAAGATTATACTACACAAACTCAGCTTCTTTCGTAAAGAAAACTGGATCTTCAAACACTCATTCCTTTTCGTGACTGTCAGTGTAGTCTGAGTCTGACCCACACAAGTGCAGAACAACAATCAACTACCAGGTTACTCTATTAAAATCACAATATGCTCTTAAATATGTGCTTAGACTTGTCTTTGAGTTAAATTTAAGCCACTTTAAATGAGACCCTCCACTTTCTCTTTTTAAAGGCATTTGCAACTAATGCTATCTTTCATCATGATAATGCTAAATAAACAGGGGGACTTCACAAACCTCCTGTTTACTTACATTCTCATTCTCCTCTAATTCACTAGTTTGTAAACATTAAAGTTTTAAAGCTATACCTCAGAACAAACACACGGTCAATATACTCACACAATGTAAGCTCCAACACTGCAGTGAAGCATAGGAAAGAAGAATGATATTGCTATATAGACTAAGGGAAGCCTTTCACTTTAACAAGAGGGGATTTTTTCGGTCTGGGGTTTTTTTTCCAGTTTGGAGAACAGAGCAAAGACTAATCAGTCTCTCACTAGAGAGTCCAGTCTCCACAGAAATAATGTCACAAATCATTCTGAAAGTACAGCTATCCAGGCTAAGAGGAGCACTTAAGAAAAGACAAATTTGCTGTTATTATAAACTTCCTGTTACGTATGGAATCTGACTCATTTATAACCATGAACTGTGATAACATGAGCCCTACACAGGTTGCAGCATTCACTAGCACTATTTTCAGAAATAGTTTGATGGTAAACCCAGTAAGCAAAACTTTTTCTTAATGCTATCCACTTGTTTGCAATGGATTTGAAAAGAGCACAACACCCCCATTGGGTTTTTTTTTTAGTCAAAAACTGTGACAGACAAACAAAAATACATGGGACTAGGCTGCAGTATGAATTCCAGCTGTTCAATTCAACAGCTTTCCAAGACTATCACAAGAGCTCTTCACTCACCCACTTTTTAGCCATCTTTTATTTCCCCAGAATGAAGACTAAAAGACTAGTGTCACACTTTTTCTCTTCCCCTCCACCTCCTACAAAAAAATTACAAATAGGAATTCCACAAAATTACAAAAAGGAACTCTGCAGTAACACCAACTACTTGCATTTATCACAACACAACTTTTCCCATGTCCTTATCTAGGTAAATGACATACTTAACAGATTATGTTTGTTTACATCTTACAATGCATGGATAGCCACAGCACTAAAACTAATATAATGAAGAAAATCAGTAATCAATTCGCATATACATGTCTCATGTAGACTGTATATATATCACCTCCACGGCTCTGGAATACACAAAAGAACACTAGCTGAAGTGAAACCTTGCAATCCTAAACACTTCTTTCCAATTTGCCTCTAGCTTTCTCCATCACCCCGGCACGAAGTCTTGCACACCTAACCTCTGTAAGAAAAAAAGTCCAGGCAAGAGAGGGAGGAGAAAAAAAGCATATATTCTTTTTTTCCCCCCTCCCCTCATACACACAATGAGAGCGCAGGCCAACCCTTCCCACCTTTCAACACCCCACGCCGAGGGCTATTTCGGCGTGTGAAAGGCGGAGGGGGTGACATCAACACTCCCCGCCCCGGCCCTACTTCCTAGGAGCAGACCCTGAGGGCAGCCAGCAGAACCCGCCACCGCCCCCCCCCCCCCCCCCAGTTTCCTTCCGCCAGGAGAGGCAGCTTCCCGAGCCGCCGCCGCCACTGGGGCCCACCGCGTCTGTTTGCCGCCCTCAGCGCCAGCAGCGCCCGACCAAAACAAAGGGGGAAGAGGTGTGCGGGGAAGCGGGAGTGGGGAGGAGCCCCCGTCTCCCGCCGGGGCCAGACCGGGCCTAGTCAGCCCATACTCCGCCGACGGGGCACTCCTTCCCACAGCGCAGCCGAGCCGCTCGTCGAAACCACCCCAAAACCAACCTCCTCCTTAGCAAGCAGCCCAGCAGCCCTGCTCCCTCAGCGTTGCTCTCCCTGGGCGCCTGCCCTCCCCCCACCCATTGGCTCCTGCCCAGACCCGCCTACAGCAGTAGGCGGGGAGGCGGTGCACTGGCTCGGCCATTCGTCACTTGAGAAACAGTGGTCTAGGATTGGACAACAGTTGCCAAGGCCCGACCCCAGCCTCCGATTGGCGGATTGAGCCGCCAATCGAATGCACGCGGCCCGAAAAAAATAAGGAAAGAGAAAAAAAAAAAGACGCGAGGCGAAGAGAGATGGATCCGGCTGGGCGGGGCGGTGCTTATTGATCACTTCGTTCCACGTGCCCATTAGGGGTGGTTGATCAAGAAAGGACAATCGGAGCGGAAGGTCGAGTTACTCGTAGGCGCGCAGCCGCCGCTGCCGTAACATTCCGCGCCGGGAGCAGGTGAGAACTGAAAAAAGTAGTTCGCTGTTTCCCGACAGAAATTACCTCAGGAACCGCAGCGGGCCCGGCACGGTGACACCACCCCCCGCTCCGTTTATCCGGACCTCCTGCCTTCAAGCGGTCAACAAAGCCGTAACTAAATCGAGGTTTAAATGTTCCTTGGATGAGGGCAAAACCTCTTTCCTCAGAGTTCGGGTACGGATGGGAACCACGGTGACCCCTCAGGGGCACAATACTATACAGTACCTGCAGCTAAGGTGAGGACAAAATGGCCTGCACCCCAGCCCTCACCAGGCCCCTTTTCCCTGATCGTATCCTGAATCTTTTGGTTGACAGTAGCCGAATATGAGCCAGCATGTGCCCAGGTGGCCAAGAAAGCCAAGGGCATCTTGACTTGTATCAGCAATAGTGTGGCCAGCAAGACGAGGGCAGTGATCGTGCCCCTGTACTGGTGGGGCTGCACCTCGAGTACTGTGTTCAGTTTTGGGCCCCTCACTCCAAGAAAGACATTAGGGTGCTGGAGTGTGTCCAGAGAAGGACAATGGAGCTTGAGGAAGGGGCTGAAAAAGTCCTATGAGGAATGACTGAGGGAGATGGGGGTGTTTAATCTCGATAAGAGGAGGCTGATGGGAGACCTTCTCACTCTCTATAACTGCCTGAAAGGAGGTTGTAGCCAGATAGGGGTCGGTCATCTCTCCCGTGTAACAAGTGACAGTGTCACTGAAATAGCTGGGATGAGACTCCCTAACACTGTCTTTTTAATGTTGGTGAATAAGATATTGCTTTATTCTTGGCCAGGGGGTGTGTGTGGGGCTGACAAAGTTCTGTCCTCCACATAGACACCAATACAAAATTTTTTCACTTATTTATGCTTTTTCAGCAAACAAAGAAATTAATATTCATTGGTTCTAAGTTACATCATTCTTTTTGTTAATTAGTATTCTATCCTCTATCTATTAGTATTCTGTCCTCTATTGATTTCTCCCTCTTCATGCTAATCTGGTCCACATGCTTTAGTCCTTTTGCTATCTTTTTCTCAGGCGGGGAGTCTTCAATTTTCCAGGCCTTAAACTCCTCTGTGTCTTCTGGTATTTTGCCAGTAGGCAGAGTTGGCACCAAAGATGCAGACACAAACTTAAGGAACAAGTGTAATTTACTATAATGCAAAACTGCTAGGAATTACAAAAGGATAAGCTAAGCAATGCACATAATCATCACTACAAAACATTGCCTACAGTGATTAAGATCCATTACCAGTTACCCTAAGACTTTACTCCTTCATCCAGGTCTGTGCAACAGCTGGGGAAGCCACTGTCACAGTGAAAGACTGAAGAGCCACTCCCAGCAACTGGGAAATCCTGAGTGGTGCATCCACTCACAGGCAAGGCTTCCAACTTTGCTATGAGAAGGCCCAGCTTTTATACTGTTGAATAAACAAGCTGACGTAACTTCTAGTGTGGGAACATCTGGTTTCATCCTCCTCTTGGGTTCCTCACAAAGCCTGGCCAGGGCTCAAGGATGAAATACGGGAGTTGTCTTTGATCATACACCTCCAAACAAAGCCAGATGTCTGATTTCATGGCCTTGTCTGGCTTCTAAATACAGAAAGGTAAATACATGTTTCACTAATGATATATATATCATATTGCTTATAATATTTCATTAATGAGTGGATACATATAACATTTGGTTGGAAGGTTCATCCAGAGGTCAACTTTGGCTCAAGGCCTGTTGTTCATGCCTTAGTACTTCATCTGATTACTCCAACGTCCTTGAAGTGCCATACATTTAAGATCCCAGATGCCCAGTATTCAAATCCTTTTGGCTTTGTTTATTGAAACTTCTCGGGGTTAGTTTTTAAAAACTTAAGGTTTCAGTTATTTAATGTTAAAACAATAAGAGTCTGTGAAGAAACTTAACTAGTGCTGGCTAAAAGTGGACACTGCTTACAGTTAATTAAAACAAAAATTAAAAATTAGTTAGGAAACATCTATCATTTCCAACAATTCCCCCCTTTGGAAGTGATCTTCATTACTTTTTTTAAGATTACTTCCACTTAAATCATTGAGTGTTTAGCAAGACTTAAGACACTAGAATGCAATAATCACTATTAATAAAACTTATTAGGTAAAACATTTAAATTATCTAGTACCTTGTCTCAGTTTTAGAAGACGGGTGTCTGCTAGGGAGGGCAGGAGCCTCCTTTGGAATGAAACTGTAGATCCCCTCCCTCTGAATTATTATAATTGGAGCTCTCAGGCAGAGATCTGGGGATAGGAATAACAGTTCTTTACTAGTATGTATAACGAGGCACACAAACAACAATAACTACAGCATTAGCAACAAAACAGAACCAGGGACCCTCTGACAGCCTTCTCTGCTGAGACGGGAAAGGATGGAGGAAAGGCTTTGCTTCCCAAACCCCCTTGGACAGTCAGTCCCAGTGTTCCTGCAAGGCTCTGAGGAACACTTAGCTGGAACGGCAGGAATGAGCAGAGATCCCAGGCTGGTGGATGAGGTGTACCAGCAGCTCTGCAGCGGTGGCTGGCACTGCCGCATGTTCTGGTGGGACAAGGGGTGCAAGGCTCACCAACAAAGAGGGAAGAAGGAGAAGAAGAAGCAGCAGCTCCATCTGGGTGATGGCGAATTCCCTTCTCTCCACAGCAACATCTCCCAGCAAAGTGTCCTTCTCTGAAGCGGAAGAAACCTGCCAGAACTGCCCCCGCCCTTCCTTTTTCCTGCCCCCCTTCCCCCCTGGGCCCAGCGGAACTCTGTGTTTCTCAAGCACTCACTAAGTACCAGCAGTCAGGTTTTCCCAGCAACTAATGGGTAAAAATTCCACAGGTGAGCCAGAACTAAAGGAAGGACACCTAACCCCCAACATACCTTAATGATATGAATCAAGATTCTTAACACTAAATAAACAATTAATTTTCAAAAAATATCCATTATACAGAGTAGCCAGCCATCTTTTTGAGATCTTTTTCAGTTTTAGAAAAGATAGTTTTTGTTGGATCTATACATTCTATTACATCCCATTTTGCAAATTTGGAATAAAATCCATAAACCAACAATTAATATCAAAACTATGATAATTATGCCAATCAGTTTTCTTGTGATTGCTCTTAAATTTGAGGTTCATGATTATATTCAATTAAAGACATCTTCCACTTTATCACTTGATATGGTCCCTTCCACCTTTCTCAGAGAAGTTCTTTGTCATGAATAAAATCTGTCAAGAAATCCACCCCGGTTTAAATACTGTAAGTGTTTGGTTGTGTACAGTTAATGTTCTTGCCCCATTTGTAAACCTTGTTTGTTGTACCCCTTGTTTACCCCAATAGTTGTTAGTAATGTTAATTACTTACCGGTTATTGAAGTGTTTTAAGAGTTCTCTTATAAGATGTACCTCTACCCCCTTTCCCTTACTTCCCTGTTATTATGTAACAACCCTGTTCCCTACACGCCTACCTCCCTTCCTCCATTGGGAATCACTACTGCTGCTCCCAAGAGGCTGTGTGCCCTGAGGCATATGCAAACTAAGGCACGCCAGACACCAAAACAATGAGCTAACAAAGGAATAAAAGGTCAAAGAGACATATCCTAGCAAGCTATGATGGAAGACCATCTTCCTGCATCACCTGAGCCTGCTTAAAAGGTGTCATCATGGCCTAAAGAGGACTGGAAAGGAGTGACCCCCCTGGACCTCCTCCTTGGAGCTGCCAGTGTGGGAGTAGCAGTGATGTAAGCAACCCCTCGGGCCCCCACCCCAAGGCTGAGTCCTAATAAAGGCATAAAACAGGAGTCTGTCTCCTGACCAATTTATTTCATTCTTCAACTGAGGTTTTGAGGTATACCCAGTCTCTGAGTTGGTATGGATGGGCGGTGATGTCCAGCATTGTGGGTGCTGCCAGTACAACATATCTGTGAAGAGAAAATACCACCTTCCCTAAGGATGTAACATACTCAGACTCTGATTCATTATTTCTACTTTCCTGCTCAACTGAGATCTCCATGGGGTGTGCAAGTCCCATTTCACCCTTAACATTTTAGCTGGGCTTTACATAATTTTAGTTGTGAAGTATGAACCTGTGATAGATTTGTGTCGCCCTGAAAACTCAGCTTCTGAGCTTGCTAAGATAGTTTTCTAAAGACTTTCCCAGGACAATAACTGTAAACATAGATATGTGTACATTCTTTCTGTTACATGTCTTGTGATGGGCATCTCTCATGGCCAGTGCAGTGAGAAAGTGTTATCCTGACCATCCAATCCCTGGCCGTGGTCAGAAGCTTATAAATCCTGGGAGGAAAAATAAACTCTCTCTTCTTTTCACCACAACTGTGTCCGTGTGATCTATTCATCTTCAGCGGCAACAGATTGGTATTTAAGAAAACAAAGAGAAACACCTAAGGAAGTTAAAACCGCTGGAGGCTGATGGGAGTTTTTCTCTTAGCCAACAGCTGGCCATTTCTAAGAATTGACAGCAGTTTTAACCATTGAAAAGTGAGATCAACCTGTGAACACCACCTTAAGACCTAAGCCTGGGAATTTGTCTCTTTGTTTCCTGGTGGTGAAAGGTAACTGAGCTTTAGCTGGCTCCCCGTCTCCTGCCCAGGCCATGCGGCCCGGGCGGGGGCTGGGCTGAGCCTGCCGCGGCTCCCGGCCAGGAGATGGGGCCTGTGGGGCTTTCCCCAGGCTCTGGCTGGGCCAGGCCGGTCCCTGGCTCAGCTGCAGATTTTTGCCGTGACTGAATTCACCAGAGACTGTCAAGTAAAGAAAGAAAAAAAGCTCTTGACCTGCAGCAGGCTGAGACAGTGACCACACTCTCCAGAACAGCCATGAAGAATCTTCCATCGCAGACAGCTCCAGCTGCTGCTCCGGCAGAGATCACAGAACAATCTACAAAGCCTGGGCAAGATTTTAACCCTTTCATTACCCAGATGAGACTTGCAGATTAATCCTTTTTTCCAGAAAAAGAAAAAGAGAGTAATCAACATGTAAAGAGACTTTATAAACTATTAGAGACAGTAAAGAAAAGAATTAAGCTTCAGAAGAGGTAGAGAATAAGGAGATGCTTTAATTAAGCTGAAATATTTTTCTGTTAAAGCTATGGAGATGGACAGTAGTGTCCTGAAAAAGAGCTCCTTTAATTCATGACAGAGTATATTGGGAGGAATGGAGTGTTCAAAGTGTGGATTTTGAGCAAATAATGAAGTGATTGTGATGCTGTGAGATACTGAAACAGAGGGTGAGAAGTAATAGTTGAAGATTTGTGGCCTTTTGAGAGGCAAAGAGAAAACTTCTGTTTCCAGAGAAGCTCACAGAGACAGATGAAGAGAACTTTTGCCTTTGAATAACTCATCCTTAAAAATTACATCCCTAGACTCATTTGACCCATGACACACCTCAGAGTGATGTGAAATGGGAGGAGTGGACTGATGACAGATTTTTTTTCTGGGCAGCTGGCATCAGAGAAATAGAAAGCTATAAGAGAAATAGTTTTCTTGTAAAAAACTCCATAGATTAGCAGAAGAAGACTTCTGTTTCTCTACAAAGACTGATGAAAAGACTCTAACAGGAATTGAGACTGATTTAAACACCAAAGTTCCAAGTTTTTTGTCTCTATGTTGTCATGTGAACAAGGAAATGGTTGGGTAGTGGGGGAGAAAGAGGTTTTCTGGAAGTTATTCTGGTTTTCTTATTCTTGTAGTTTTGTTAATAAACTTTCTTTATTCCTTTTAAGTTTTAAGCCTGTTTTGCTCTTGTTCTAATCTATATCTAATAGCAAGAAATAAGTAAGTTTTCTAGTAATTTTTTTTTGTTACTGCTTTAAAACCACGACAGAACCTCTGACTGGTGACATTCCCACTGGCACTCCAAACTTCAGAATAATTTCTTTCAATGATACCAGTCATTCATATGCTCAAAACTTGAGTCTTCAATGTTTGTTTCTACTATAGACTCTATTCCCCCACGAGTTACTTTATGTTGTTGCCCTGCAATTTTCCGCATAAGGTGTTGGGGAATTATTACCTCTTTGCTGGGTGTAATCCACTATCCTTCAGGACTCTTTTCAGTATCTAACAATTTTGCCCATTTCTCATCTTCAGCCTGATAATCGGCAGCCTCCTTGTCCAAATGCCAGTATTTCTCAGGTAAGACCAACAGGATGTCTCCACCAGTATCCTCCTTGGCTGCTTTGTCAGCCAGGCTATTTCCAACATTCACTGGGGTCTCTCTTAATTGATGAGCTTTAAAATGCATTATTGTCATCTTTTGAGGTAGCTATACCCCCTCTAACAATCTCTTTATAGTCCATGTTTCATGAGGGATCCCTGAGAGGTTTACAGCCCTCTCTGTTTCCAAATGGCTCCATGGGCATGGACCACTCCAAAAGTAAATTTCAAGACTGTCCATATATTTACAGTATTATCCTGTCAGAGTTCTAACGCTCTCATCAGTGCAATCAATTCTGCTTTCTAAACTGATGTTTGGGGGATTAGAGCTTTGGCTTCTATTACCTCATGCTGAGTTACCACTGCATATCCAGCTTTTCAGATTCCATTTTCACAAAGCTGCTCCTATTCATGAAGAGTTCCCAATCCACTTCTTCCAAGGGAGTGTCCTTGTAGATCATCTTGACTGGAGTATGCCTGTTCAATAGTCTGCCAACAATCGGGGACCAGTTCCCCTTTTTCCTGGGTCAGCTGTTAAGAACACTGCTGGATTCAGAAGGGCAGTTACTTTTAACACCACATCATCTAGTTCTAACAATATTGCCTGGTATATTAACATCCTGCTTGGTCATAACCAGTGTACTTATTTTTGTTACAACACCACTGTAACTGTATGGGGCACAAGACCAGTCAATTTCTGTCCCAGGGTTAATTTTCTTGCTTCCTGGATTAGGAGGACTGTTGTGGCAGACTGGCCATCCTTTGCTCTTCCAGGATCCCAGTTATGTCAATGCCCCCAGTGTCAAATGGGACCTTTCATGCACAAACAATTCAAAAGGTGCTTCTAAGTCCAGTAGTCCCAATGCAGGAGCAGTTATTAAAGCATGTTTCAATTCCTGAAAGGCTTTCCTGCATTCAGGCTCAGTTCTCTTTTAGAAAGGGGCTCAGGAGTTTGACAGAAAGCCTCTTGTCTTTCCTGGCCCAGACTCCTTTCTCCATGTGAGACAGTAAATCTCCTAAAGTGCAAGTAACCTTCCAGTTCAGAGGTAAAGCCTTTCCACACAACAGTTAATCTGAGCAGGCCAAGGCCTGTGTAGTGCTGCACCAATCCCTTGGCCACATAACAAACTAAGCCTGCTCATTGTATCAGAGAAACCTGAAGAAGCAGTGGCCTGCTCAGTCCATCCTGACCTTGATGAGAGCTCTGTGTAGAAGCAGCAGCCTGTCACATTTATCTCAACTTTGATAAAGGTTCTCTGTTCTCTTGGGAAAGGTGTGTACGAAAGTATTGCCTCCAGCCATAAACACCGCGTGTGAATGTTTTCCTTTACTACCAGGAACGCTGGGAGGTGGCATGTTTAAGAGAATGACTGATAAGGGCAGAAACGTCTGCTCTACGGGTGCTTGGTGGTGTGGCTGTTTTGTCTTTGCTTCTGTACCTTCCTATAACTTTCCCATAGTAGAAACATATAAATATTGAAGTGTGTGTAATAAAGATGGATCCTGCTAGAAGCAGCAGTGGTCTCTGCTTGGTTTTTTCCAAGCTGCTGCAGAGCCTGCAGCCAGAAACTTGCTACTGGTGATGAGGCTCCAGAACATTTCCAGTACATTGATGACATCATTGTGTGGGGGAACATGTCAATGGAAGTATTTGAGAAAGGAGAAAAGATCATTCAGATTCTCCTAGAAGTGGACTTAACCATCAAAAAGAGCAAAGTCAAGGGACCTGCTCGAGAGATCCAGTTCCTGGGGGTAAAGTGGCAAGACAGATGGCATCAGGTTCCCACCAATGCCATCAACAAGATCACAGCAATGTCTCCATTGACCAGCAAAAAGGAAATGCAAGCTTTCTTAGGTGCCATAGGTTTTTGAGAATGCACATTCCTGAGTACAGCCAGAGCGTGAGCCCTCTCTACCTGGTTACCTGCAAGATGAATGATTTCCACTGGAGCCCTGAAAAGCAACAAGCTTTCTCCCAGATCAAGCAGGAAATCACTCATGTGGTAGCACTTGGCCCAGTCAGGACGGGACCAGATGTGAAGAACGTGCTCTACTCTGCAGCCGGGAGCCATGGTCTTTCCTGGAGCCTTTGGCAGAAAGTGCCTGCTGAGACTCAGGGTCAACTGTTACTATATTTTATATATCAGTAAAAGCCTGTCTGCACAAACCAGTCTTTGAAATAAGTCATGATATTAAAGGCTAAAGTCCTTGAAACCTTCCTGCAGAAGAGAGAGTAAAGCAAAACAATATCCTTGTGTGTAGGAGAAAAAATGTAAACCTGTGTGTATTAGCCAATAGTAACTTGCTTAGCCCGTGGACCCTGTAGAACCCTATAAAAGGTGTGTTAATAATAGAAATAAACGGCATTCGCGTTTACTTCTGTGAAGGGTCGTGAATAGCTGGCGGTCTCTCAATACATAGGAGTGTCAAAGCTGGCTGGAAATTCTCCAGCCTGCAATGGAACCCTTACCAGGCAAGTGGACATAGGGTCCTTTGCTTTTGCAGTGGACAGGCATATATTTTCTTGCTGGAGTGTCTGTGCCATGGTCACCCAGATGTTCTGGCTTGGCTGAGGGCCGATCCACACAGCTGTCAGACGGCTCAGTGCAAGCAGGATGACAGCTGGGATAGGGCTCATCATGGGGTTGAGTGGGAGGTAGGTTTTCTCTAAAAGAAAAAACATTTTTAAGCATAATCACAGTCAGTGGGGGTCGGCCAGAGAGTAACCAGATGTCGGGAAGGTTTTCTCTCCCTCTTTCCTGCGGCATCTTCTTTTGGAAGCGACTGCCACTTGTCTTCCATCTCTTTCTGCTGGAGCTGGATTTTTGGGAACGAAAGGCTTTACCCACTTTTGGGGTATCCAACGCGGGCCTGCAGGGGTGGACACACATGCATAGCCACACCCCCAGGTAACAAGATCATAGGGGCTCTTGGTCTGCCAGGTTTCTGGGTCCCTGATTAAGACCGGCAGACGCTGCGACAACTTAAATTGATCATAGCTGTTAAAATGCCAAACCACCGGGGGACTCATGTTTTCAAATGATAATTGAAAATTATCAAGGAAATTGATAGTAAACATGGCTTTGCAGAACTTTTGTTGTGGTGACATCCACACAGTTCCACTGCCCTGCCTGGCCAGGACTTGAGTGTCTGGTGGGTACGCTCAATCACAGCTTGACCTGTGGGGGGTCGGGGAGGCCAGTCATGTTCCACCCCCCGCTGCTGGACAAACTCTAGGAACTCCTTGGATTTATACGCTGGGCCATCATCAGTTTTTAATTTCCCTAGGGATCCCCAGCACTGAAAAGGCCTGCACCATGTGTTGTTTTGCATGCACAGCCTTTTTTCCTGCATGGGCAGAGGCATAAACTGCACCTGAGTATGTGTCAATGCTTATGTGTACATACTTGAGGTGGCCAAAGCTGGGAATGTTCGAGATGTCTGTGTGCCACACCTCACAGCTCCCAAGACCTCAGGGGTTAACCCCGATATACAGCGATGGCACAGCCTGCAGCTGGCAACTGGGACAGGTGACCACAATGGCTTTAGCCTGACTCCGTGTTAGTTGGAACTGATAGATCAGACCTGGCACATTCTGATGATATTGCTGGTGGGTCAGCTTAGTGTCCTGGGGGGACTTTATGGTGTTTGTATCCCAAATCACCTTGGTTATGTTGCATATTAAGTACTGCACCTTTAAGACTGGCTCTGAGAGCGAAGCGGGGGGACGAAGCAGCGCACAGTTTGTGTTGAAGAAAAACATCACTGCCCCGCATCCTGCTCCTGGACTGTGGTGTCTGCAACATGGACAGACAGCAGGACAGAGCTTCTCTTTTACCGTTAGTTAGTTTTTAGCTAGCTGAAGCAGAGGAGTTCCCTGGACTTTTTTTCCCTTTTTCTTGGATCTGTGCAAACCTGCTCTGGACTGAAAAAAAAAACCCCAGCAAAACCCAGGGAGCTCACGCCTGTGGCCCACCGGGGCCTGGGCCTCGGTACTTTCCAGCGCCGGAGGGACTGATAAGAACCTGAGCGAGCTGAGCTACACCACATGAAAAGTACTTTTTCCTGGATTTGCCATCTCATCGAACAGCAAGAGGTTTTATTGTTTAATATTATTCAATTTCTGTTAAATAAACAGTTTTTCCACTTTTCTCCAAATAAATGTCTTTTCCCAAACCAGTTGGGGGGAGGGGCTTTTTGAATTTGCTTTTCTAGAGGAACCCCATTTAAGAAGTTTTCTCCCAAATTTTCCCTAAAATAGAAGAAATACAATTCTTGGCGCCCAATGTGAGGCTTGAGATAGTTGAAAAAACCTGTACTGATTACTAATTGTATTTTGGTTGTACTTACTCTGTATTGAGATAAAGCAGTCAATAGCCGTGTTGTTTGAATGCATTATGTCTCTCGGGGTGGAGGCCTTCATGTGGTTCTGGTCCCTAGACTTTTCTGAGGTTTTAATACCTTTCTTTTACCTCTTTTACAGTAGAGAGGCACAGATTAGAATAGTTATTGTGCTGGGCTCAGTGATAATGATTTATAGGAAGTTCATAAAAGTACTGAAGTCTGTGCCAGGTATGTTTGGCTTATGGCTTCTTCGTCCGACCCTGCCTCCCAGTCTGAGTAGCACGTTTTGGGAGTTTATTGGAAATTGCACACAGTTTGTCAGAGGAGGAGCAGGGGATAAAGCTTTCCAGCTTTTCCTTTCCTTCTTCTCCTTTGAATCTGTTCAGTCCCTTTTTGAGAATATTCAGTTTCCCCTGAGTGTTAAGGATACCACTTTCCTGGTAGTTCAGGTGTTAAGGTTCCTCTATATGGTCTGCAACTTCTCTAGAATGAGGGCTGAGATATCCTGAAGAGCCGATGAGACCCCTGCCCCAGAAGTAGACCCAGGTGTGGAAAATCCTGAGTGGTTTTGAGAATGGGAGAGAATGGGCCAGACCCTGAAGAAATTTTCTGATCCCCCAGCCTGTGAATTTTCATGTGTACAAATTCAGAACCCAGACAAAGTGGGGAAATATCTGGAAGAGAATTGCCATGATGATTCTAAAGAGAAAAATATCATTACAATAAGCTGGGCCCTAGCATACGCTTATCGCTCGGTGCTAGATACTGTAGGGCAGGGAGATAAATCATCAGCTACCCCAGTCATTCAGGCTGCAGCCAAGCAGGCAGCCAAGTCAGACAGTGAGCTTAAGCCAGCAGCCAAACCAGACAGTGAGCCTAAGCCAATGGCTGTAGCTCCTACCATGAGAGACATGAAATTCAAAATCAAAACCAATTGGCCAGTGGATGATGATAATAGTGATGTGGGGGAAGGACCCTCAAGACCAGCAACTGACACAAAATCAGAAGGCACTAGTGAACCCTTCTCCCTGAAAGACCTTTGTGGCCTAAGAAAGGATTACACTCGACGACCTGATGAATCTATAATTAGTTGATTAGTCCGTCTCTGAGATGGCGCAAGTGAGGCTACAGTCCTGGATGGTACTGAAGCGAGGCATTTGGGATTCCTGTCACATGATCCGGTTATTGACCAAGGAATGATAAGGGAGGCTGACTGTTGAAGGACCCCCCAGCTATTCACCAGTCTTCACAGAAGTAATTGTGAACGCTGTTTATTTCTATTATTAACACACCTTTTATAGGGTTCTACAGGGTTTGCGGGCAGAGCAAGCTACTATTGGCTAGTACACACAAGTTTACATTCTTATCCTTGTACACAAGAATATTGTTTTACTTTCTGCAGGCAAGTTTCAAGGATTTTAGCCCTTAATATTACGACTTATTCCAGAGGCTGGTTTGTGCAGACAGGCTTTTAATAATATATCGTGCCCTCCATCTGCTAAAAAACTCTCTATAATTCCCCCATTCTCTTTTTGCACAAACCAGGCTTTGGATGTGGCTTGTACTACACTTCTACGAATACAAGATAGCATACAACCTACAAGCATTATCACCATTATCCCTATAATTAGCATTCGTCCCCCCTCTAGCACAAGAGACTTCAACCACCCAGTGATGCCCCAGCTGGCGAACCAACTCTCAATGGGGTTACTATCTTCCTTCAGGGCATGTAACCCATCCTGTAGCTGGCGTACACTACTCACATCGGCTGAAAGTTCACTCAACATTGTGGATGTTAAGTTTAATTCTTCAGCCACATTCAGCAATTAATGTAAGCTTGGGTGGAACAAAGTAAGTTTCCCAAGATAACATGGCCCTCCATGTGGACTAGCAGGAATTCCATTCCATGCTCTATCCCCACAGATTAGGAAGATGGAACTAGGTAAGCGCTTTGGTAGTTGTCCTGTGAAATTGCATCGAGAGTAAAAAGCTTTACTCTCAGTGGCAGTAACGAGATCAACTATGGGGTTGACTGTAGCCCAGCGCTGTGTTGCTTTGTCAGGATGATTTTTCGTCGGGGGCTCAAACATCATCCATCCACCTGAGGTATTGGTGGAACCTAGCAGATCTAACTCTTCTGGGGGTCTCATGGTAACATTAAGAACCTCAATAATTTTCGCTTGCCAGCAGGCTTCAAGTTGTCTAGATGTGAAGCTAATGGTGCGGTTGCACTCTTGCAGCATTATCGATTGATTTAGTCAAGTCTCGTTGCTAACTAAACCTTTAAAGGCTGGAGGATCCCATTCAGGGACTCCTACGAGACAGGTGCGAAAAGATCTCCAGGGGTAGCTAGGCTCAAACACATTGATTTTTGACCGGTCAGGTGTGCTAAGGTGACCCATATGTTCTGTCGCTTTTGGATATCAGTCAGCAGACAGCTGGTTGGGGTTACACACAGCACAATTACCATAAGCAGTTTGTCCCATGCAAATGGCGTCATGTTTGCAAACTCACGGCTAAAACTTCGATCGTTAAGTGAACTTTCAAAGATGCTTACGCTAGCTCTTGAAGGGGGAATACTTATACCTTATAGTTGCTTATGGATGGAAACTGAATGATCAGTAAGATTCAAGCAGCACATGCCTTCAAACTCCTAACAACCATGTCCTTGCGCTAAGAGCAAAAAGTCAATTGCAGCTCCGTTTTGTAATACTGCATGACGTACTAATATAATAATCGCTACACACACTAAACTTCTTATCTTAACTCTTATCTATCTACTTTAACACACGTGCTCTGGTATATATGTAGTCTAAGCGTGAAAGCAATTTGCAAAAAGGGTAAACACACAACTAAAATTTTGTTTCGTGCACAATTAGATAGAGTCTCTGCACTCTTCTCAGATCTTCACAGGAATTTCTCACAAACAGACTATGATTGGACATAATTCAGTCCTGAAACATTTGTTGTTCTCGTGGTGTCAGCTGACAGCCAATCAGAGATTGACTGAGGGCATCAACGTTCTGATTGTTCCTCAGATCTTTCGCAGCTGGTTTGGTCCATCGGCCAGGCGCCCGCAGCGGTCCAGTATCTGTGGAAACACAACTGTAACCACGCCCGTTAAATAGCAATGGACTTGGTCCCTCCCAGATACCTGTTTTTGGGTTTTTGTAATATAACTTAACCTCTGGGGTAGCTTGCATCTTTACTTGACTATTGTGAATGACCACTGGGGGTTGCTCTAAATCCCCAGCTAAACTGAGGAAATTTAGAGTGAACAACACTTGCTGCAATCGAATGGTAGGGTCTAACTGTTCTGGTGTTTTTTGCTTGTTCAAGTACTCTTTTAGGGTCCTATGGGCTCTCTCTACAATGGCCTGTCCAGATGACACATGGGGAATTCCAGTTACATGTTTGACTCCCCATTTTTTGTAAGAATTGAGAAACTCGTGTTCCTACATATGCAGGCCCATTGTCTATTTTTATTTCTTTCGGAACTCCCATTACGGCAAAGCACGCTACCAAATGTCGAATTACATGTATGCTTTTTTCTCCTACTTGTGCAGTGGCCCAAACCATTTTTGAAAAGGTATCTATTGTAACATCTACATATTTGAGGCGACCAAATTCAGGCACATGTGTTACGTCCATTTGCCAAATCTCACAGGCTTGAAGACCCCTAGGGTTAACGCCTAAACCTAGAGTGGTTCCATATTGACTGCATTGTGGACAGGATTTTACAATGCCTTGTGCATCTGTTAAGCTGATATTAAATTGTCTCTGCAAGGCTTTTGCGGCTTGATGAAAGAGAGCATGACTCTCTCTTGCAGCTGTGAAGGAGTCTCTTGGTGCTGCTACAACAGGACTGACAAGCGTATCAGCTTTTGCATTGCCTTCTCCGAGACCTAATTCTGTTTGATGACTGCGGATGTGGATGATGCAACAGGGCTCATTTCTGTCCTCTATAGCTCTTTTGATTTGAAAAAATAGTTGACACAATCGCTTATTATCTGGTGGTTTGATGAGAGCGTCTTCAATACGTTGTACCACTCCTACCACGTACAATGAATCTGATACAATGTTCAGCTTACTGTCTCGCCAATGAGACAGTGCCCATGCGACGGCTGTAAGTTCTAATGTCTGCAGTGAGTCGTGTGCATCTCCATCTATAATTTTACTTCTCCAACTCGAGTCTTCTTGCCAGGTTCAGGCTGCCTTTTATCGCCGACTTCCTGCATCCGTGTATACTGTAAGGCCTTTTACTGGCTGCTTCACGACTTTGGGCTGTTGCAACCACCGCTGTTTTAAGATGATCTGCAGGTGTGGATCTCAAGGTTGCCTGTTGTGTACAGTCCCTGGATAGCTAAGCAGCGCTAATTGAATTGGTTCTGAGTGTTTCAGCATCCACTTAAGATTTTCTATTGTTATTGGCAGACTGATATGTTCCGGCTCAGCACCACTAATTTCCACAATTCGTGTTCTCGCCTTTTTGATGAGATAAGCAATTGCTTCTGTCCTCTGCCAGATATTCATTGGTGGCGTATATGATGTAAAAATCCACTCAAGGATCGCTAGAGGCTCTGCACCTTTCTTCGCTAATTGCACTAACATTGGCTTCTTGGCAGGCTTCTTGGCATCTCGATGGCTCTTAGGTGGGCCTTCTCCCCCTTTCTCTTTTTGCCAAGCAGGCCACTGAAATATGATAGCACATGGTGCAACAGAGTGGTTACAAATCAGAAGTCCCAAAGGCACATCTGGCAATCTTCTGTCTGCTAGTGTTGAAAGCAGTTTCTTCCCTAGATAAATGCGACAGCTCTTTTGATCTGCCGAAAGGGTAATCGGAGCTTGTGGGTCTGTACCTTTCAAAAGGCTCATTAAGGGTGCTATCTCATCATTTCGGATACCGGCAATGGATCGTACCCATTGCAGATATCCCACAAGCTTTTGTGCATCATTAAGGGTGCAGATCTCAGTGGTTAACTCCAATTTTTGCAGGTGGACTGATGAAGATGTCAAAATCCACCCTAGGTACTTCCATGGGGCTTGTCTTTGAATTTTTTCTGGGGCAACCACCAAGCCTTTTGCTGCAAGCTGGGCGATGATAAATGCGAGATCTTCATCTTGGAATGGATCACGTTGACAAAACAAGATGTCATCCATGTAGTGATAAATAATTGTCTGGGAGAGCTTGGCTCGCACAGGTGTCAGTGCCCAGTGCACAAACAGTTGGCACATTGTTGGAGAATTTTTTATCCCCTGTGGAAGGACCACCCACTCAAATCTCTGAGACGGACTTTCTTTGTTGATTGACGGCAAAGTGAAGGCAAATCTCACTGTGTCTTCCTTCTGCAGGGGTATCGTGAAGAAACAGTCTTTCAGATCTATGACTAGAAGATGCCATTCTTGTGGCAGCATTGTGGGAGAGGGCATCCCTGGTTGTAACGCTCCCATGGCCCACATTTGGTCATTTACCTTGCGTAGGTCATGCAGCAATCGCCATTTTCCAGACTTCTTTGGGATGACAAAAACTGGAGTATTCCATGGGCTGAGCGATGGTTGGATATGCTTTGCTTGTAGCTGTTCCTTGACAAGCTCATGCACAATTGCTAGCTGCTCCTGGGATAGAGGCCACTGCTCAACCCACACAGGCTCATTAGATTTCCACTGAATCCTTGGGGTTGGCGGCCTGTCAGCAGTGGCGACTACTGAAAAGGCGATTGATTGGGGAGAGTTAGTGTTGCTCCGAGCTGGCTGAGAACATCTCGACCAACGAGCCCTCCAAGGGTTCCAGGCAAAGGCATGGCGTATGGACATAAGGTGGTAGTCTGTCCTTCAGGAATTCTAACTGGATTGGGTGTACACTTCTCAGCGGTGTGGAGTATCCTCCTACACCTTGTACCGAGCTTAAGGCTCTGTGGAGAGGCCATTCTCTTGGCCACCAGACTCGGCTGATGATGGTAACATCAGCTCCCGTGTCTAGCATCATCTTGACTCTTTGCTGCTTTGATCCGTGGCACAGGGGGATTTCAATTACTGGCCGATTACTCATTTGTTGAACGAGATTCACCACTGTGTCTCCTGTTGACCCAAATCCTTTGGCTCCGCGTTCAGGAGCACTTCGAAAAATGTCTTTCTCAGTTGCCACCTTTTGAAGCAACACCAATTGAGCAATTCTTGTTCCCTTTTTGATTGTAAGTGGAGGAGCTAGAGTGTAGGCATACACTTGGATTTCACCAATGTAATCAGCATCGATGACTCCTGGGAGAACAGTAAGTCCTGCAATTCCAGCAGATGACCTCCCAATCAACAAAGCACCAAGTGCACTGGTAGCAGAATAAACAGGTCCTGTAACTCCAGTTGGGATTTTGCGGACATTGCTGTCGATGAGTGTGACATCTACTGATGCTGCCAAATCGATTCCCAGGCTTCCTCGGGTTGCTGGTGGGTTGAGCTGCTGAATAGAGTTGGGCCAGCAACTTGTGTCCCCGCGCGGCGGCTCCTCGCACTCTTGATCATGTTTTTTGCAAAGTGACATACACAAGTAGCATGTCTGCCTGTCTGGCAGTGATCACACCACACAGTCGCTGGGCAGGATTTTCGAAAGTGCCCCCTGTCGCCACATCGAAAACAGATGCTTGAAGGTGTGGTGGAGGGTTTGCATCCACTTCCCAGTTTACTGACAGCAGCAGCAATCAGACTTGTGGTTGGCTTGATGGCTTCTGCAACAGCATTGGCTACTAGCTGTCCTTGTTGCGTTTGATTTACTCGCAGGGCAATATCTAGCATGTCTCCCACATCTGCTTGCTTTGGGAGTGTGGCAAGAATAGGCTTCATCGTCGAGTTGGCATTCTCAAAAGCTAACAGTTTGAACATGTTCTCTTTTGCCTCTTCGGTCATGTCATTCTGAGCTTTAAGGGCTGCTGACAGACGATCGATGAAATGAGGATACGGTTCCATGAGGCCTTGCTGTATTGTTGTAAAGGAAGGATGAGGCTTTGAATCAGGCACAGCATTAAAGGCTTGACGAGCGAGCTGTGCAGACAAATGATGCATTGCAAGAGGGTAGTTTAACTGTACAGCCATATGACTGTAAACTCCTGAACCGGTGAGCATGTCAGGATTAAGTCCATACAATACATCATTTTGATCTCGAGGTCGGTTGGCTTCTAGAACTGCTAACCTCTTCCATTCCTTCTCCCATACCATAAGCTGTGATGGAGTTAAAAGCAGACGTGCGAGATTTTGGCTGTCTATGGGACTGTTAACATCAGAGGTGAACAGACAATCCAATGCAGTGTTTGCAGCTTTGGATTTAATGCCATTCTCAGTAACTGTCTTTTTGGCTTGCTGCAAGATCTTCCAGTCATGCTGTTCATAACGTGGATTTTGCTGATCATATAAAATGGGACAAGCAACTGTCCCTACTGCTTGCCATTCTCCTTCAAGGATTGCATCTCGAATGATGCTGGACCACCTCTGCTGTGCTCTGTGTTTTCTGTTCTCTTCCTCGAGGGTGATAGAGCTAGAACAAGGTTGTGGTGTTGACAGTGTTTCCAAAGGTGGAGCAGATGGTTCAGGACGCAGCATATCCTGTAGTTGTTGAACTGACTCTGCTCGTTGTCTCGGTGTTTGCTGCAGGGCTGCTTTCTCTTGTTGAGGCTGTGCTTTATTCGCACATAGGGTTTGTTCAATCCGAGCTTGGAGCTGCTGCATGAGCTGCTCCATTTGATGTTGCCATCCCAGTAGCTCTTTCTTTGATGCAGCGTTGTCATCAATTGGCTCTGCTCCTGCTGCAAGCCGTCCGTCATCGGAGTGCATAGAGATGTCATCATCGGAGGGGAGAAGGATGTCCTGCGGTCTTCCCCAATAAACAGTAGATGGCATCGAAGGGTAGATCTTTGGTTTGCACTTTGTGGCTCTTGTTTCTGCTGATGTATCAGGCTCCGCCTGGCTGGAGCTGGCGCCCGCTCCTTCCGGGGGAGCCGTCATTTCTACATCCGCATTCGGCAGGGTAACTTCCGGCTTAGGCTCTGCTGGCCCGGCCGGAGCCGCGGAGGGTTCCGCCGGCGCGGCCGGAGCCGCGGAGTGCTCTGCCGGAGCGGCCGGAGCCGCATCGGCGCACCCCTGGGATTTTAAAAGTTCCGATACGGTGCTGCACTGCCTCCCTGTGAGCCCCTTCGCTGGCCGGACATGCCCAACCCCGAAAAATGCACTCAAACGGCTAGAGGACTCGGCAGGGGGTGGCTGCGGCGCGTCCGTCTCAGACGCCATGGCATCTATGGCAGCTGCTGCTACTGAGGACTCTGCCTTCATATCCCGTAGGGCATTTAACACAATTTTCCATACTGAACCGAGGGCTACTACGTCTTTACTCTTTCCCGTGATGGCCATATCCCACATCAGATTCCCGGCATCCATCCATTCTTCCACTGCAAAAAGCAGTGAGGGCACTGCCAAGTGCCCACGATTTTTCACCCATATAATGAGCTTATCCAGGTCCTTTTCCCTGGGCTGCTTCGCCTCGTTTGATGAGGATACTAAGAAGCAGTTTTTTCGCCGCCGCAAATTCTGCCTCCATGCTGACGGCAAACTGCAAGGGGGAAGGTTGCGACCCTTCTACTACACCCTTGCCTGGGCCCCCCCCAGCAACCTGAATTTCCACGTCCTACCGCTCCGCGTCTCACCGCGCTCAGACTGCCTATCCGGTGCCGATCCAAGCCCACGACGTCTAACGCCCAGATCCACTCCGCTGACTCCAAAGCCCCTCTGCCCGCAGGGATGTCCCTCGTCGGAGCGCCAGATCTTGAAGGACCCCCCAGCTATTCACCAGTCTTCACAGAAGTAATTGTGAACGCTGTTTATTTCTATTATTAACACACCTTTTATAGGGTTCTACAGGGTTTGCGGGCAGAGCAAGCTACTATTGGCTAGTACACACAAGTTTACATTCTTATCCTTGTACACAAGAATATTGTTTTACTTTCTGCAGGCAAGTTTCAAGGATTTTAGCCCTTGATATTACGACTTATCCCAGAGGCTGGTTTGTGCAGACAGGCTTTTACTAATATATCGTGCCCTCCATCTGCTAAAAAACTCTCTATAGCTGACCCTTATAGTTTCTAAGAACGGGTCCTGGGAAGTGTGGCACAAATATATCTGTGTGCAGACGATCTCTATATACAGCAAACTCATTAGAAAACCATAGAACAAAAAATTCAATGCTTGAGAGAAATGGCAGTAGTAGAGATTGTCTTCATGGAAACCTAAACGCTAAAAATCCAGACTTAGTACCATGTACATCCGTAATGTGGCAAAAACTTGTTCAACTCGAGCCACAAGAATACGCTTCTGCTTTAGCAACGATGAAGTGGGATGACAGGGAGGAGACCGTGCTGCATATGACAAAGAAGCTCCGAGCATATGCATATACTGTGCATGGCCCCATACATGCAAGAATCTCAGCTGTGGAAACATGTCTGCAGACATTAGAAGACAAAATAAAAAAAACCCACAAGAAACTGGGGGAGGAGATTAAAGAGGACTTTCTCCAAATCTCAGCAATAAAGGAGTCCTGGTACTCAATGCAGAAGTTCTCCAGACAGAGAGAGAAAGCTACGAGGTGGGCTGTAGTTCTTCCTGTGTGACTATAAAGAAAACATGAAGAGATGGGATGGAAAATCTACTGCTGCTCTGGCAAAACAGATGCATGAATTGGAAGACAGCAAAACTCAGAAAGGAAGTTCCACCAAAAAAAAAGACGCTCCAGTAGCCCATAGTCAAACTGCCAGGTATGATGATGATGATGACATGTCTGATCCTCTTGAAGGAACCTCTAAGACAGATGCACAGAGAAAGAAGGATAACCAGGCTTAGAGGGGCCTTGCCTCTAGCCAGGTAGAGGCTAAGAAAAACTGTGTCTTTTGAACTGTGTGGATTCGTTGGCCTGGCACATCAGAAGCACAAAAATATGAGGTCTTGGTTGACATTAGTGATAGCGAAAGATTTTAAAACCATAGAAAATTCGGGGAGTTAGAAAGAAAGTTAGGCTTGGCAAGCCCTGGGAAATGTTAGACCTCATGCTTGCTAAGGTCATGTGAAACTGCACCTGTGTAGTCAGTATATGATAAATTATATAATTGTTAGATGTGATTAGATATAATTATTGTTTAAAGAATCACAAGAAACTATGTTAGGGGTTTGGGGGGATCACAAGAAATCCATGCTTGGGTAAAATCAATGCATACAATAGAACAATGTAAGTTTAATAATTAATATGTAAGTTATATAATGATAGAGTATAAAAACATGTTGAGCTCAAAACCAAGTGGGGTCAGATTTGAGTATGTGTACCCGATGCTGGAGTCTGAGATACAAAGTGTGTGCCCTTGTTTCTGATACTTAGTTTTAAGATCCAGAAAAACACTGAATTTCATATAACATAAAATTTGTGAGCATGTTTTCATGGTGATACATGAAAACAAATGTTAAAGTTAGATAGAAAAAGCTGAAAGTGTGTGTAGATTAAAGAGTTTTCTTAAATCACTGGGTGAAAAAGTTAGTTTAGAGAACAGGAGACAAGATGGAGGATTTAGGGTGTTGTCTCTTGTCCCTTCTTTCTTCTTCGTGTTCTCCTAGAGGTTTTGGGGTAATACTAAGTGATTGGACAGAAAACGCCACAGTGTAGCACAGAGGTGATGGGTCATTGGGTCATTAAGAAAATTAATATATGTGTCTATTGTTAATTGGGTAAAAATAGGTATAAAGATAAAAGAACTGCGTAGTTCGGGGCCATTTTGTGCATCAGACACGAAGTGAGCCACAAGGCCTTGTACCATCAGAAGAAAGAAATATACCAGATTGCAAAGATTAACCTTGTGCAGCCAGTCTGGAGAGAACTGTCAAGTTTTGTGATGACCTTTTAATAAACACGAGAAACAAGATTCTAACAAGCTCGGGAGTTTTCTTCAAATCATAAGAACTGATATAAGCAGGGCTCCCCACGAGGGAGGATCCCAAAAGAATTCGGTCCAAAGGAAGCTGAGAAATCCAGGAAGAGAAAGAAAAATACAGAAGAGATGCAGCAGAACCAAAGAAACAGAAAAAGGATTTTTTGGAGAAAAGTTACACCCCTGACACACAGAGCTCTTAATCAAGCACCTTCATATAATAATTCCATGATTATGTGTTCCTGAACGCTAACACTAGTGCAGAGTACACATGAATCCCATCAAGACATGTGGGGGCAAAATATGTTTCTATTGCTGGTGTAATAGGGAGATCACAAGACCTTACTTTAGTAGAAGCTTATGAGAGCCTGACTGGAAATGAGCGGAACAAACACCCTATTTTGATGGGCCCAGAGGCCACATGCATTTTGGGCATAGACTTCCTCTGAAGTGGGTATTTAAAGTACCCAAAGGTATTCAGGTAGGCATTTGAGTTAGCAGCCTTAGAGACAGAGGACATCAAGCAATTGAACACCTTGCCTGGACTATCAGAGAACCTATCTGCAGTAAGACTCTTGAAGGTGGAAGAACAGTGAGCACCAATTGCCACCTCAACGGTGCACCGCCGGCATTATCAGATGAATCGAGATGCTATGATCCCCATCCACAAAATAATCCGTGAGCTGGAGTGTCGCTGTTGGACATGATGTAGAACTGTGGGTTCACAGCAAACACCACGAGCTGCTGGGAAAAAAGGGCATTTATTCTCTGAACTTTTCAGCTTTTATAGGTTCTTAGGCTACAGGGTTAACATGATTGGGTAACGGTGTTGATATATTTTATATATTAGTAAAGGCCTGTATGCACAAACCAGCCTTTGAAATAAGTCGTGATATTAAGGGCTAAAATCCTTGAAACTTGCCTGCAGAAGAGAGAGTAAAGCAAAACAATATTCTTGTGTGTAGGAGAAAAAATGTAAACTGTGTGTGTTAGCCAATAGTAGCTTGCGCTGTCCGCAGACCCTGTAGAACCCTATAAAAGGTGTGCTAAAGATAGAAATAAACAGCGTTCACAATTACTTCTGTGAAGACTGGTGAATAGCTCGGGGGTCCTTCAAGATTTGGCGCTCCGAACAGGGACACCCCTGCGGGCAGAGGGGCTTTGGAGTCAGCGGAGTGGATCTGGGCGTTAGACGCCGCGGGCTTGGATCGGCACCGGATAGGCAGCCTGAGCGCAGTGAGACGCGGAGCGGTTGGACGTGTAAGTCAGGCTGCTGGGGGGGGCCCAGGCAGGCAAGGGCGTAGTAGAAGGGTCACAACCTTCCCCCTTGTGGGTTGCCGTCAGCATGGAGGCAGAATTTGCGGCGGTGAAAAAACTGCTTCTCTGCATCCTCGTTAAACGAGGCGAAGCAGCCCAGGAAAAGGACCTGGATATGCTCATTATATGGGCTAATTGTCATGGGCATTTTCAGTGCTCACACTGCTTTTTGCGGTGCAAGAACGGACTGATATATCGGCTCTGATATGGGAAACAGCAATTACGGAAAAGAGCAAGGACACTGTGTCTCTCGGTTGAACTTGGCAGATTGTAATTAATACCTTAAAAGACAGAAAAGCAAGATATGCTGAGGCTGTGAGCCCCGTAATTCTACCTGCGTCACAGTGGCAGATGCCTTTATCTCCCACTGCTGGGCAAGCTATCTCCTATCCATGCTGCCCATGGAGAGAGGGAGGGAGAGTCAAAGAGAAGAAAATAATGAGAACGAAATTCCACAGCGAACGCTGAAACAACGAACAGAATCTGTTCAGTTATGGTAGGATGTGATACATCCAGAAATATTTGCTTCATTTTTGGAGTTGCTTTTAACATTACAATCTTATTTAAGTTCCATCTTTACCACCCTGGAAGAAAAGAAGCCAAATTTAGATTGGTTTCCACCTGAACCAGGGGGACATGGGGGAGCGAGGTGGGTGCAGAGAACAAAGGCACCCCGGGGGTAGAAGCAGCGCAAGAAAAGTTCCAAGGCCACGCTGATAAGCTGCAATGATCGCCACTGTTAGCACCTGGCCGTGAGAGACTTTTCGTGTAACATCGCCTGCTTTTGTAAAATCGTGCCCTTTTTTCCTCTATCGGCGAACAACAAGAGAGATTGAGAGAAAAAACTGCATTTATTAAAGTTAACTTTGTGAAGTTTTTTTTTTTTCTTTCTCTCCGTTTTTCCTCTCTGCGAGAGTATGTAGAGAATGTGAAGAAAGATAGCAGCAGAGAGCAGCAGCAGGGCGGGCAGTCAACCCCCCCCCCCCCCGCTCCCTCTCTAAGAAGAAGCGCTGGGATTGTACCTAGTTTGTTACAAAGTCATGATTTACTGGGTTTTCAAAATGTTTTTATATACCATTGTAGAGTTAATTTTGTGTTTTAAGTAATTATGAGTTTATGCAATTGCAGTTTTTAGAGTTTTACTGGAGAAATTACTGTGGTTCTTTGAAAGTTAAAAAAAAAAAAAAAAAGAAAAAAAAAAAAAAGAGAGAGAAAAAGTGTTTAACAGAAGTTGCCTTGCAATAATTGGTTTTAGAACCCAAGGTTAAAATATGGTGTGATTTACAGCTTCTAGGAAAACCTTCCAATTAATGTTATCTACAGAAGAAATTTATGGTTTAAAAAATAATTAGTTAAGAGAACTTTACTGTACAAGACAAAGTTAAGTTAAAGTATATATTATCTATTTGCTTCTTTTTTTCCCACAATTTTATTAAGGTAATTTTAATGTGAGTCCTTTTGTTGTATAAAACACATATAACTGCATATACACCAATTTGGATTTTGGGTTTTAGTTTAAGAATTAGACTTGATGTTTCTGAAAAAATGTAAATGTAGTACTTTTGAAAAGTGCTACAAAAGCTAAATGGCAACCTGCCAAATCCTGTGTTGTTGTGGTTTTTCTCCAGAAAAACTACACTTTAAAATCCTAACCAATTTAAACATATACTAGGCAAATTCCTGTTATGAATAAGTATTTTTAGTAACATTTGCAGTTATTGTGAGTTATTCTTAAAGCTAGATGACATAGAATTGTGATGTATTTGTTACATTTTTATAATCTTTATAGTGAATCCATGTTATTGTTATATTGTGTTTGAAAGGTATATATCAAACTTTTAGCTGCTTTTTTGTAGTAACAGAATAAGATTAAGTTACGTTTTTATTTAATATAGATTAAGTGCTAATAGAATTAAGGATAGTCAAGTTTTATAATGTTTAGGCTTGAATGTTTTTAAGTTAAGTTTTCTAACTTAGATATTCTTTTAAGGTTAAGTTTGTTATTACCTTTTGTCATAAATAATTATTGTTAGGTTTAAATATTGTTTAATTTAAATTGTTTTATGTTTTATTGGAGACACTTGTCTAAACTGCAAAGTATAGTTATTTTCCTAGAGAAATGAAGACAGCCACAACTGAAACAGCAGTGATGGAACACTGGTGAACACCTGTTTGTGGATGGAGGTGAATGCAGTCTGTGACACCCTTGACTTCACCGGGAGTTCTATTGGTTGTTGCAATCTCTGCAGTTTGTTTGTTATAGCTTTCTTATTTTTCAGTGTTTCCAGAATTTTAAGAAGATGTATCATTGTTGAAGATCAGCTGCCATGGGAGAGGCTTCAGATTAAACCAACTGCTGCATGGTTTAATTGGTCTGGTACCTAAGGCTTCTGATCATTTGATTTGTACAAATGCATTTTAACAGTTTGCTGTGCTGTAAGCATCTCATAGCTGCTGCTATTGAGAACTTTGTTTTAGAAATATGTTAAGAGGCATCTTTCCAGTTTAAAGCCAGGCCCTGGCCAAGCCTTGACTTTACCTGGATGGAATGTTTGCCAGCAGATCCAGATATTTTCTGTACCAAATCAGTATTTGAGTCACTTTTTGACTCAACAATTTGACCCCATTAATATGACAGCTGGATCAATTTTGAAGTGGGCTTGGAGAATCATTTCCGGAGATGATTACCCAATCCTTCACTGATTTTTTTTGTTTCTGTTTGTTTGCTAACTATGGGATGCTGGTGCAGTGTTTTAGTAATTAATAGTAGATTTATATTACATATGTCATTAATAATGTTTATGATTTAATTGATTTTTAACTGGTATAAGTTCTTATTAATTGTGTATATGGTTTTGTGTTGATGTTGATGTTTATAACAGAAGTACATCTCATTTTATTTTTTTTAAGAAAACGGGGGAAATGGATGCCCTAAAAGCATTTGATTAGTGTAATTCATTAACTTCAAGGAGAGAAGTGTCTGTGTTTTGTTGGCAGGTTCAAAAAGGTCACCTGTCCATCTGACCAGACTGTCTGCCTCTGAACACACGAGATCCAGTGAACAGAGATGTCATCACACAGCCTTGGTACTCCAGACATGGATCAGAAGTGGACCTGTCAGGACACAATTGTGTCTGAACATTACACAGACAGTTTACCAACAGAACTTTTATGTTGTTATTATGATGTTGTGTCTCTACCAATTTTTCAAGTATCCTTTGTTTTAAGATTTAGAAGGATCTGAAGAACAACCTGAACATCAAAGCCCTCAGTCACCGATCAACTGCCAGCTGACATCACGGGAGAAGTGAACGTTCTAGGACTGAATCGTGTTAGAGAAATTCTGTAGAAGATCTAAGAAGTGTAGAGACTCCATTTAACTGTATATAAAGCAAATTGTAGTTGTGTGTTTACCCTTTCAGCAAATTGCTTTCACGCTTAGACTACATATATACCAGAGCACGTGTGTTAAAGGGAGTTAGATAATAGTTTAAGATAAAGAGTTTAGCCTGTGTAGTAATTGTTATGTTAGTATAAAGTATAAGTATTCCCCCTTCAAGAGGTAGTGTAAGCATCTTTGAAAGTTCATTTAACGATTGAAGTTTTAGCTGTGAGTTTGTAAGTATGGTGTCATTTACATGGAACAAACTGCTTACGGTAATTGTGATGTTTATAGTCATGACCAACTGTCTGCTAACCAACATCCAAAAGCGACAGAACATATGGGTCACTCTGGCACACTGAACTGGCCAAAGGTCAATGTGTTTGAGCCTAGCCACCCCTGGAGATCCTTTTGCACCTGTCTCATAGGAGTCCCTGAATGGGATCCTCCAGCATTTAAAGGTTTAATTAGTAATGAGACTCAACTGAATCAATTAGCAATGTTGCAAGAGTGCAGTCGCACTGTTGGCTTCACATTAAGACAACTTGAAGCCTGATGGCAAGCAAAAATTACCAAAGTTCTCAATGTTACAACCCTCAGAAGAATCAGATTTGTTAAGTTCCACCAATACCTCAGGTGGATGGATAATGTTTGAACCCGACAAAAAGTCATTCTAACAAAGTAATGCAGCATTGAGATGCAGTCAACCCTATAGCTGATCTTGTTACTACCATTGAAAGTAAAGCCTTTATTTGTGGTGCAATCTCACAGGACAATTACCAAAGCGATTACCTAATTCCATATTCCTAATCTGTGGAGATAGAGCATGGAATTAGATTCCTGCTAATCCACAGAAGACCCTTTTATCTTGGGAAACTTAACTTTGTTCCACCCAAGCCTACATCAATTGCTGAATGTAGCTAGCAAAATGAAAAACATCAAACAGTCAAAGCGAAGCCTGAATGAATTAAAGCCTAGCCACTCTAAAAAGGCTCACTTGCTAGACTAAGAAAGAATTAAATTTAATATCCACAATGTTAAGTGAGCTTTCAGCCGATGTGAGTAGTGTATGTTATGCAGTATTATGAAATCGAGCTGCAATTGACTTTTTGCTCTTAGCACAAGGACATGGTTGTGAGGAGTTTGAAAGCATGTGCTGCTTGGATCTTACTGATCATTCAGCTTCCATCCATAAGCAACTGCAACAGCTACAGGATGGGGTACATGCCCTGAAGGAAGATTAGTGACCCCATTGGAAGTTGGTTCGCCAGCTGGGGCATCACTGGATGGTTGAGGTCTCTTGTGCTAGAAGGGGGACGGACTTTACTTATAGTGTTAATTGAGATGACAGTCTAAGTTGTGTGTTATCTTATCCAAAGCCTGGTTTGTGCAAAAAGAGAAAGAGGGAATTGTTGATATATTTTATATATTAGTAAAGGCCTGTATGCACAAACCAGCCTTTGAAATAAGTCGTGATATTAAGGGCTAAAATCCTTGAAACTTGCCTGCAGAAGAGAGAGTAAAGCAAAACAATATTCTTGTGTGTAGGAGAAAAAATGTAAACTGTGTGTGTTAGCCAATAGTAGCTTGCGCTGTCCGCAGACCCTGTAGAACCCTATAAAAGGTGTGCTAAAGATAGAAATAAACAGCGTTCACAATTACTTCTGTGAAGACTGGTGAATAGCTCGGGGGTCCTTCAAGATAACGGAACACCACCTCTTGTCCCATTGGTGGGACAAGAGAAAAAACATGCTATCTACAGTTATGCAGAACTGTTTTGAGAAAGCAAGATGATTTACAAATGTTGTCCTTGAGTGCAAGATTTCCCAAGAAACTTTCCCTTGGGAACAGATCTGCCACTGACAGCCTGCAATTCCCTCAGGCTCAGAGAAAATCAGGTCCACACTGGAGAGCCAAGGGGTGGTCAGCAAAACCCACTCACCCTTCAACAGCCCCATTTGGCCTGTGCGCAAATCTGAAAGAAAATAGAGATTGACTGTAAATTATCGTGGCTTGAATGAAGTGACTCCACCACTAAGCGCTGCTTTGCTGGACATGTTAGAGCTCCAGTATGAGCTAGAGTCCAAGGCAGCAAATTGGTATGCCACTATTGACATTACTAATGCATTTTTCTCCATTCCTATGGCAGCAGAATGCAGGCCTCAGTTTGCTTTCACCTGGAGGGGCATGCAGTACACCTGGATCTCCGACTGCCCCGGGGGTGGAAACACAGTACCACCATCTTCCATAAACTGATTCAGAGTGCACTAAAAAAGAATGAGGCTCCAGAGCATCTGCAGTACATTGTTGACATCATTGTGTGGGGGAATATGGCTGCAGAGGTCTTTGAGAAAAGAAAAAAAATCATCCAGATTCCCCTGATAGCTGGTTTCGCCATCAAAAAGAACAAAATTAAAAGACCTGCTCGAGAGATCCAGTTCCTGGGAGTAAAGTGGCAAGATGGATGATGTCAGATTCCTACTGATATCATCAACAAGACCATAACAATGTCTCCACCAGCCAGCAAAAAGAAAATGCAAGCTTTCTTAAGTGCCATAAGATTTTGGAGAATGCATATTACTGAATACAGCCAGATCGTGAGCCCTTTTTACCGGATCACCCGCAAAAAGAACACTTTCCAGTGAGGTGTAGTAAAACATTTTAACAGAGTAAAAGCATGATATTTTAGTAAAAGCCTGTCTGCACAAGCCAGCCTTTGGTATAAGCGATGATATTAAAGGTAGTGCCCTTGAAACTCTCCTGAAGCAGTGAAAATGAAAGAAAAACAATAACCTTGTGTATTGGAAAAAGAATGTAAACCATATGTATTAACCAATAGTAACTTGCTAAGCCCATAGACCTTGTTGGACCCTATAAAAGTGTGCTAAAGATAGAAATAAAGGATGTTCACCATACTTCTGTGAAGACTCGGCTGAATAGTCTGAGCGATTTCTCAATAGTGGGGCCCTGAACAGCAACAAGCCTTTATCCAAATCAAGCAAGACATCGCTCATGCAGTAGCCCTTGGCCCAGTTAAGACAAAATCAGATGTGAAGAATGTGCTCTACTCTGTGTCCGGGAGCCATGGTCTGTCCTGGAGGCTTTGGCAGAAGGTGCCTGGTGAGACTCGAGGCTGACCACTAAGATTCTGGAGTCGGAGCTACAGAGGGTTTGAAGCCAACTACACTCCTACAGAGAAGGAAATTTTAGCCACCTATGAAAGAGTTCAAACCACCTCAGAAGTAATTAGCATGGAAGCACAACTCCTCCTAACACCCTGACTACCGGTGCTGGGGTGGATCTTCAGACCAAAGGTTCCCTCCACCCACCATGCCACCAATGCCACATGGAACAAGTGGATTACCCTTATCACACAGCGCACCCGTATTAGAAACCCAAATCGCCCTAAGATTTTAAAAATAATTACAAACTGGCCATAAAGTAAAAACTTTAGTCTCACTGATGAAAAAGAGCAAGCACAAGTGACCCAGGCTGAGGAAGCTCCACCGTACAACCAACAGCCAGAAGAAAAAACACATTATGCTCTTTTCACTAATAGTTCCTGTCGCATCGTAGAGATAAAGCGAAAGTGAAAAGCAGCCATATAGAGTCCCACACAACAAGTTAAAGAAGCTACTGAAAAAGAAAGTAGATCAAGTCAACTTACTGAACTCAAAGCTGTTCAATTAGCCCTGGACACTGCTGAAAGAGAGAAGTGGCTGAAGCTACACTGATTCATAGATAGTAGCCAATGCTCTGTGGGGATGGTTGGAGAAAGAGAAAAAGGCTAATTAACAGTGCAGAAGAAAACCAATCTGGGCTGCTGCTAAGTGAAAAAACATCGCTACCAAAGTAAAGAAACCAACTATGAAAGTTTGTCATGTAGATGCCTATGTCCCCAAGAGTAAGGCTAATAAAGAGCACCTAAACAATGAACAAGTAGATCAAGCTGAAAAGATAAAGGTGTCAAACATAGACTTAGATTGGCAACACAAAAGAAAGTTCCTAGCTCGATAGACTCATGATGCCTCAAGTCATCAGGGTAGAGATGCCACATATAAGTAAGTACGAGACTGAAAAGTGAATTTAACCATGAACAGTATTTCTCAAGTTATCCATGACTGTAAGACGTGTCCTGCAATAAACAGACCAAGCGGTTAAAGCCCCTATAGTATAGTGGGCAGTGGTCCAAATATAAATATAGAAAAGCCTAGCAGATTAACTACATCACACTGCCCCAAACCCACCAAAGCAAGTGCTATGTGCTCACAATAGTAAAAACCACCACTAAATAATTAGAAACTTACCCTGCGCCTCACTCCACTACCCGGAACACCACCCTGAACCTTGAAAAGCAAGTCCTTTAGAAACATGATACCCCTGAGAAGATTAAGTCAGACAATGAAACTCATTTCAAAAATAACCTTATAAACAGTTAGGCTAGAGAACACGGCATTGAGTGGGTGTAGCATATCCCTTATCATGCACCAACTGCTGAGGAAGTAAAGAAGTACAATAGACTGTTAAAATCCACCTTAAAAACATTGAGTAAGAGATCTTTCAAAAACTGAGAGCAACATCTAGCAAAAGCCACCTGGATAGTTAACACCTGAAGTTTCACAAACCGAGCAAGCCCTACCCAATCTGAACCCCTGCATACAGTAGATGGAGACAAAGTCCCAGTAGTACATGTCAGAAGTTTGTTAAAAAAGACAATTTAGATCAATTCTGCTTCAAGTACAGACAAACCCATTTGTGGGGTTGTCTTTACTCAGAAACCAAGTTGCACATAGTAAATAATACAAAAAGATAAAACAACATGATGTGTACCTCAAAGAAATCTAATTGTTGAGTGAAAACCATGAATAAATATCACTGCCCTTGTCTGTATATAATGTATGTGTTGTAAAGTTAAAATATATATTAGTTTTAGTAATAAGTTGATGATATGGGGATAAGGAATAGAATGTCCCGAAGTGACTTTACGATGTTTGTATCCCAAATCGCCTTGGTTATGTTACATATTAAGTTCTGCACCTTTAAGACTGGCTCTGAGAGTGAAGGGGGGGGTGGGGGGGGGGGGCCCGAAGAAGCACGCAGTTTGTGTTGAAGAAAAACATCACTCCTCCACATCCTGCTCCTGGACTGTGGTGTCTGCAGCACGGACAGACAGCAGGACAGAGCTTCTCTTTTACTGTTAGTTTTCAGCTAGCTGAAGAAGAGGAGTTCCCTGGACTCTTTTTCCTTTTTTCCTGGATCTGTGCAAACCTGCTCTAGACTGAATAAAACCCCAGCCATACCCCAGGAGCTCACGCCTGTGGCCCACTTGAGCCAGGGCCTTGGCACTTTTCAGAGATGGAGGGACTGATAAGAATCTGGGTGAGCTGATCTACACCACACAAAAATGTCTTTTTTTCCTAGATTTGCCATCTCATTGAACAGCAAGAGGTTTTATTGTTTAATATTATTCAATTTCTGTTAAATAAACAGTTTTTCCACTTTTCTCCAAATAAATGTCTTTTCCCAAACCAGTTGGGGGGAGGGGCTTTTTGAATTTGCTTTTCTAGAAAAACCCCATTTAGAAGTTCTCTCCCAAATTTGCCCTAAAATAGAACAAATACAATTAGCCTGTTGGAAGACATCTGGAAGACATACCCTTTCAGATGGGGTGGCAAGGGAGTCTGCTTTACAGTTCCCTTCTGTGATTTCGCCTGGAAAATTAGTATGTGACCTCACATGCATCACATAGAAAGGATCCTCTCGAGTTGAAACTAAATAAATTAGTTTTTAGAGCAACCTAAAGAGATGCTCCTTCTCAATGTCTTTGAGAACTGCCTGCTCTGCCCTGTACACTACCCTGCCGTGTAGGCTGAGTTGGTAACCAAACGGACTGGGTCCGAAAACGTCTCAAAGGCTCTCATGGCGCCAGCCAGTTCAGCTACGTGGGGTGACCCTTCCACAAACTCAATATCAGCTTCCCAGTGCTGAGTCTCAGGATCTCTCCAAGTCATCACCAACTTGTGGGACACCCTAGATGCATAAGTGAACACTGTAACAGCTTTCAGCGGTTTACAGCTTCTATTCTCAAAAGGAATGAGGTGGAATTCCTCATGAAACAATTTGAGTGACGGGGTGTGGACTGATATTTGTCCACCGTCGCTGTCCAGAGCTAACTGGAGATTAGCATTGCTCTGCAGCAGGTGCTCAAACATCTCCTTGGTCAGTTTCTCAGGAGAGTGCTTTCCCTCCTCAGAAAGTTTGACTGGAAGGTGAATACACACAAAGTCACAACCAGCCAGTTCCCGCAGCCACACCCTGGCCTTTCGGATCAGCTGAGCCATCAGCTCTTGTGGTTTGGTGATGGTTTTGGATTGTTGGTGGGAGAAGAAGACCCACTCTATGATTAAGAGTGAATCTCTCTGCCCTTAGGTCCATTGGAATATCAACCCATATAAGTGTGGTAGTTTCCCCAGGACAATGAATTTGAAAGGCAGCTCAGGCTTATAGTGATGAGCCTGTCTCTCAGTCAAAGCCCTCTGTGCTTTTCCAACTCTGTTTTTTGCCTCTGGGGTCAGTTCCCTGGGAGAAAGCAGCTCTCTCTCCCCGTTCAAGAAATTGAGCAGGGTATCCAGGTCCTTGTTACTGAGACTCAGCCAGGGTCTGACCCAGTTCAAAGACCTGCACAGGGAATGGAGATCCACTAGGGTTTTGAGATCACTAACAATTTCTAATTTCTGCAGAACAACGGTCCGCGCAGTGGTCTTTAAGCCCAGGTACTTCCAAGGTGGCATCCTTTGAACTTTGTCTTCCTGCAGTTGGAATCCAGCAGAGGTTAAAACTTTAACCAGTAGGTCAAGCGTGTGTTGGAGTATAGTGTCATTGGGGGTGCACAAAAGCACATCATCCATGTAGTGCAAGTTGATGGCATCTCCTTTTTTCGGCATACAGTGGGGACAGCAATGAAGCCACATACCACTGGCAGATAGAAGGACTGTACTTCATTCCCTGAGGCAGAACTCTTCAGTGGTACCATTTCATTGGGGCTTTCCGGTTGATCATAGGAACCAAGAAAGCAAACCGAGGTGCATCTGCCGAGTGTAGGGGAATTTGGAAGAAACAGTCCTTTATGTCTAGGACCGCCAATTGCCAATTTTGTGGAAGCATTGTTGGGGAGGGCATCCCAGGTTGGAGTGACTCCATGTCCTCAATTACTTTGTTTATCTCCCTCAGATCCTGAAGGAGGTGCCACTTATCCTTCCCTGGCTTCTTTATTACAAAGACTGGGGAGTTCCAAGGACTAGTTGTTTCTTCTATGTGGCCTTTGGCTAATTGCTCTTCCATGAGCTCTTCGAGTGCCTTGAGCTTTTCTTTACTGAGTGGCCACTGATTTACCCAGACTGGATTATCATCCAGCCACGTTAACTTTTGGGTAGGGTGCTCCACAGTGGCCACTTCTAAAAATCCTGGGCAGTCTCAGGGATAATTAGTCTGACTCTCCACTGGAACATGGTGTCTCTCCCCCACAGGGGATACTTGCAGTCAGTGACAAACAGATGGACACTGGCCTATTTTCCATTCAGTCCCTCAATTTGAACAATGCTCTTAGAGACTTTTTCCAATTTTACTCCTCCTACACCTTGGATTTTCCCATCCACGGGTTGCAAGTCCCAATGTGAAGGCCACACCCTTTCAGGTATGATCATCATAACTGCCCCCATGTCAATCAACCCTCCCACATGGAGATGATCTGATCCACGGGTTAGTTTGCATCCCATAATGGGTTTATCCTCGCCAACCACTTCTGCCCAGTAGACGCCAGGTGTTTTGTCATCCACTGGGACCTCTGCTGGAACGGAGATGGCCTGAGCGATATTGGCCAAATAGAAGGGTGTCTGAGGACAATGCACCAGGAGAGTGAGGTGTGTTAATTCTCCCTTGATTGCCATGGGAGCCACCTCAATCTCCATGGGTGTGTGTGCTGTCCCCAATAACAAAATACTCACTATCCAGTCCTGTCATGTCTCGTGAATTGTCCGGCAGGTCCACTCCAATGACTGTCCAATGTGTAGACCTGAAAAGAAAAGCTTTGGCAGTTACAAGTCTGGATCGCTTGTGTGGCTGCCAGACTTTATTAAGCACGCGTTCTCCAAAATTATTTTTCCACAGTCCTGCACCCTGCTTCCTTTCCTCCCCCTTATCAATTAAGAGAGCGGCTTTTCCTATTCTAGAGCCCGCTACATTTATATCATTGTGCTGGGTGGGACTGTGCTCTAGTTTCAGTTTTTTTGTTGGTTGGCTACTGCTTCCTTTTGGTATTTCTTTTGGTGCCAGCTTTGAGGAGAGTCTCTAGCGAAGTGTCCTGGCCTTTTGCACTGGAAGCAGATGATATGCTGGAGCTTCTCTGATGACATCTGTGGCTTCTTCATTCCTGGTGTTACTGCTGCTACAGTCCTTGGGTTTTTCAGTCTCGGCCTCCTGTCTTGTGCACCAAACATCTCTGCTTTCTTGGTTAACACCTCTATCATCTGTGCTGTAGTAGGTGGAGGATCAATAGGCAGTCCCAGGATCACCCTGTGGCAGCCCTCGTTGGCATTCCTCTGAGCCATCTTCTTAATCAGCTCTTCCTGCACCACTGGTCCTTCCACTTGCTTTTATATTTCCACTTGAAGTCGGTCGACAAACTGCAAAAAACTTGCTGAGGGAAACTCTTTCATGTTAACATATCTGCCCTGAGTTTCAGCCGTTGGCAGCTGGTTAAAAACTTTTTCTGCCATGCCACAGATCTTATCTAAATTGGATTTTGTTAGCACTCAAGCTTGGTCCTCAGGTTTAGCCCACATTCCCTCGCTGCATTGATGTTCAAATGTGATCTCATTATCATCCGCATCTTTTGCATCCTGGGTGCTTTGCTTAAGCTCAACCAGGAGACCTTTTAAAGATTTCTTCCACATGCTTTCCCAAAGATAAAATTCTGAGGGGGTTTAGGAGACACCGGAAGAGGTCTCTCAGATCAGCTGGAACAAACTTATTGGATGTTAAAGTAGCTCTCACCATTCTCTTAAGGATTTCAGTATTTCTAGCAAACTCTCTTTGCGCTTTACAAATTTCTTTTATATTTTGGTAAGAGAAGGGCTGATAGTGTTTATTTATCCTTCTTTTACCAATATATATAACAGGGGTGGCTGTGGGTATAGCTTCATCATCCACAGGGTCCCCATCCCCTGGGTCCCCCCGCCCACCTCAACCCCTGTGGGGGCTGGGGGGCCCAGCCCCCCCACCAGGTCTGAGGAGGGGCCCAGCCCTATTCCCACATGAGCCGGGCAGGGATTCACCCTACCCCCCGGGGGAGCAGGGCAGGGACACCCTCCCCCACCATGGGAACAGGGGCTTCTCCCCCACCTCCCCCCCACCCCACGGGAACAGGGGGTGGACCAAACCCGCCCACCATGGGAGCAGGGCAGGGACCCGTCCCCCACTCAGTGGGAATGGGGGGTGGAGCCACCCCCTCCCATGGGAACAGGGTGAGTGGGTGTGGGGACCAGGGCTCAGAAAAGGTATGGGGTCACCGTGGGAATCAGGATTGCAACACCTGGGGGCAGGGTTTCAGGGTGACGTCATGCAGGGCGAGAACATGCTGGAGAGGGGAGGGATATCTGAGGGAAGGAAGGGGTTGTGGGTGGGGACAGGTGGGTGAAAGGGATTATGGGAAGGAGAAGGAGGGTAAGATGGAGGTTCCACCATGTGGCCGGCCACCACATGGCCAACGCCATCTTGGACCTCGGCCATGTGGGTATAGGGGAGATCATCACTTTTAGAACTAACAGAACACTGTAACTAAGGAGTAACAGGCGGAGTAAAGGGGTGCAGGGAAAGATCTCTGTTATTCTGTGCACAACCACCAGAGACAGGGTGCTGAATGGGAGGCAGGGAGGCAGAAGAGCAACGGCTGAGCCGGGTGTCCTGCATTTCTTGGGCTGCTCCATGTATTCTCTTCAGCTCAGGAGCAGAGGGTTTGGGACAAGGGGTAGGGGAAACCAGAGGAATTTGCTGTGATTGTCCCTTCACTTCCTTATTAACCAGCTCTTTCCGAATTAAAAGGAACAGTGGGAGAAACACTGAAGCAACTTTGTCTCCCTGTTCTACTTTAAGGGTTAACAAGTTTCTGATTCTGTCCCAGGAAGAGACAGAATCCACATCTAGCAGCGTGAGCTGGGGAAAGTGCTGAGACAGCAAAGAAACCGTTTCAACCGAGTTCTAGTAATTTTAACATTCTTAACACTTAAAATTTCCCGAACTCGGGAAAATAAACTCCTTTTGTGTACAAATAGCTGTAACCCCATTTTGATGTTAAAAGCTACCTGCACAACTTCGTCTACCTTCCTTCACAGCAAAAACAACACAGCCAGCCCTGTGAGTCTTCTCTGTTTCTCTCCTCCACCACAGACCAGGGTAAAAAACCAAACTGCTTGTCAGGGAAACCGCAATTCCTTTAAACTCAACTGCCTTGGGGTGGTGGCTCCATCCCCACACACACCAAGCCAAGCCGCTAAAAACACGCGGCCAGTGCCACGTGGAGGCACGGCTACTGCCCCCCTCCCACCGAGCCGAACCGCCAAAAACCACATGGCCCCACACCGCCGAGAAACCGCATGCTCCACTGCCAAAAAAAAGCCCACATGCCATGCCAACAGTGGCTGCCGCTCATGTGGCGCCAGGCATGCCACATGACTAGCCGAGAAAACTGAGGGTCCGCCCTTGGCTGCACCACCCCCGTACCATGCTCGCGCTTGCCATGGCGCTGAGAAGCCGCGAAAAGAAAAAAAAAACCCTTGCAGCTGCCTCACCCTGTGGCTTTTCGGTGAGCACCCACATGCCTCCCCAGCTGAACTCGCATGGCGAATGTGTGCCACTCACACTCACCCTTTCTTGGTTCCTTGGCTGGCTCAGGGCTGTGTAGGAAGTTCTCGATGTCCTAGGAATCAACTCTCCCAGGCTAAGGAGGGCTTCTGACCCCAACCTTGTAGGCTTAGCTGTGCAAAAAACAACTCGTAGCCCCAGGGTAGTTGACAATCCAAAGCTTGTATAACCCACACACGGATTTCCAGCTGTCCGAGGGAGCTCTGTTCTTGAGACAAGCCCCACAAGCCGAAATCCCTTCACTCCCAGCCCCAGGAAATCACTGACTAGCTCTAATCCACCCAGGCTTAGGGGGGAATGGCAAGGACAAAGATAAAAGACAAAGGCTTTTTTCTCCCGGGACAGTGTCCCAGTTTAACCCAGAATGATTCCAGGGGAAAAAGAGGCAAGAACAGGGATGGCAGGGATTTTTAAACTGAGGGAAAAAGGGGAGGGGAAGGCAGGTTACAGCCAATGGGGAGAAACCGAAGGGGAGGGGTGAGGGGGAAGGAACCAACACACCACAGACCCAGAGCAGGAGCAACAGGGTGAAACCACTTATCGTAACTTCGTGCAATACAACACTGAGTGGGGGGGCTTTCAAAAACTGGGAGATGCATTTAGCAAAGGCAACATGGTTAGTTAACACCAGAGGCTCCACCAACCAAACGGGCTCTTCCCAATCTGAACCCCTGTGAACAACAGACGTAGGTAAGTTTGTGGTGATATACATGTCACGATCCGCAAGGTGGGATTCATGATGTAGTTCTTTTATTTGATCTTAGAGTACAAAAGATTATCAGCAAACCAGGGACTCAAACAGCAAAACACACTTTATTGAGTGCTCATCAGCACTAATATGCGATAGAGGGAAAAGAGGAGAAAGCAAAGCATAGCTAAAAGAGAGTAAGGGGGTTATAGCTACCAACGTCGAAGTCCACTCAGCCGTCCATCGACATAGAGTCTTCTGTCCCTTGGGGAGATCTCAAGGGAAGGCAAATTTGGGGTGTGTGATAAATATAGCATTGGATAAAAATTCGTGAAGGAGAATAAAGAATTATATGTTATATTTGTAATATTGTAAAGATACAAAATGTAAAACAATCCAGAGATTCCTTCCCGAGTCGAGCAGTAACGATCAATCGACGGGGACGCTTATCAGCACAGAATAAAGAGCAGGACACAGGCAATCAAACTGGACAATAAGAATAGCCCGGTCGAGATATCCATCTGCTCCGCACCCAAACTGGCCACTCCACCCCGGGAGATGCAATCAGAAGACACTCAGAGCCATTCGCATCTGAAAGGACTCTGCCCCATCGACCACTGACTCAGCTCAATGGATCCGGGAAGTCTATTCACCCACACATCTAGACTCTTTGTTGGACTGTGCCCATCCCGGGTTTTGCCTCAGGATACAAAAATCCTTATAAAAACCCCGGACCGCAGTCCCGTCCTCATGGATTTGGGAAAATCTGTACCTCTGGGTGCAGACCTCTGTCCACCCGGCGCTGCGCTGATTTATTTTATTGTGGTTTTTCTCTCGTTGCTTGTGATTGAAATTGTTTTATAATAAATCGTTTTTTATATTAACCCTATTTTGCCATTACATTTATAACAGGTGTATTTTTATAGTCTTTACAAAGCGAGGGGCATAGGGCCAAAAACAGAGGAGATTGATGACCACTGTGATGATTTCCATTGCGCAGGGAGGCAGGTATAGGGTACAACGCAAACCACTTCTTACAAGTCTTTGCTCACCAGCAGGAATGAGGGCAGTGTACTGTGCAACCACCTGCAACAATCACTTAGCAAACAACCATCTCAGCTAGGCCCGAACCGCTATACCAAGTCCCTTGTGATATTCAGGGTCTTAGTCTCTGTTCTTGAGATGGTTGTGAGACAGATGAGAGAATCTTTGGACCATCTCTTACAACATAGGAGGTATGTTGGGAAAAACGGTTTGAATAATTCTGCCTTGAGCAAAGACAAGCCCATCCATGGGGTTGCCTTCACTCAGGGACCAGTTTGCACATGGTAGGTGATGCAGAAGAATGGAGAAACCTGATGCATACCTCAAAGGGACCTTGTTTTGGGGTTAACCATCTGTCACACTGTGCCTGGATCTAGATCTAGATGTATATATGTATATAGTTAGGGTTGTGATAAATATAACATTGGATAAAAATTCGTGAAAGAGAATAAAGAATTATATGTTATATTTGTAATACTGTAAAGATGCAAAATGTAAAATAATCCAGAGATACCTTCCCGAGTTGGACAGTAACGACCGGCAGCAACGCTTATCAACACAAAATAAAAAGCAGGACACAAGCAATCAAACCAGACAATGAGAATGGCTCCGTTGAGATATCCATCTCCTCCGCACCCAAACTGGCCACTCCATTCCGGGAAATGCAATCGGAGGACACTCAGAGCCTCTCACATGTGAAAGGACTCTGCTCCACCGACCATTGACTCAGCTCAACGGATCCGGGAAGTCTATTCAAACTCTTTTGTTGGACGGTGCTTACTCCGGATTTTGCCCCAGGATACGAAAACCCCTATAAGAACCCCGGACTGCAGTACCTACTTCATGGATTTGGGTAAATCTGTATCTCTGGGTATAGACCCCTGTCCACCCAGCGCTGCGCTGATTTATTTTATTGTGGTTTTTTTTTTCTCTCGTTGTTTGTGATTGAAATTGTTTTATAATAAATCGCTTTTTATATTAACCCTATTTTGCCATTGCATTTATAACAGATTGGTGCCGTGAACTCAGATCGGAGAAACTGCGGGGAATCTCACTGCCCAGGACGGGTACCCCCGCTGATTTTAGCGGCCTGGTGAGTTGAGAACCCCCGTAGCTCGTTCCGACGTCCAAACTAAATTTAGGCTGAGATAAAACCACAATAAAAAGGAAACGGATCCGGAGCAGAGAGCTCGGGAAGGCACGGAGCCTTCGGGAAGCCGCGGCTTGTTTTGCTCGTAAAAAGTCTGTTGTGCACAAAGACATCCACGCAGGAAAATAGCTGTAAGTACTGCTGGTTGAGTGGGCGATCGGGCGAGTGTGTGAGACATGATCTGATCACGGGGCGAGTGTGGACTTCAAGGCCGCGTTTCCATCCTCCCGCGAGGGAATTGGCCGGCCGCGAAGGAAGCGATCCAGAGTGAAAGCTTTTTTTCTCGACACACACTTGTAAAAACCTGAGACCAAAGGGTGTCTTGGGGGACTGATCGCAAGGAACTAAAAGGGGAAGGATACGTCCTGTCGAGCTCGGGAACTGGTAAACCCTTTTAGTTAACGGACCCAGGTAGAGGTCCGGAAGAGGATCAAAAGTACCGATTACAAGAGACCTCAGCTCAGCTCGCTGAAGGGTGAGTAATGGCAAATTTTGATTCCTAGAGTAAGCACACAACGCAGAAACTGATACCGACTCACGGAGAAGTCGAAGATAGGTAAGAAATTATATATATTTGCGAAGTATGGGGCATAAAAAAGAGTAAGCTTCAAAGAAGAAGCACAGGGAAAAATTCCTCCGATCAGGGGGAGGAATCACCAGACATCCCGCTGGAAAGTCCATTGGAGTGGATGCTAAAACACTGGAAGATTGTCCCCAGAGGAAGGGGAAATCAAAGGCAAAATTGATACATCATTGTATGGAGGTTTGGGGAGGACAGGAGTTGAGAAGTCACCTCACTTGGCCAGTGTTAGGCACATGTGAAAAATGGACGTGTAATAAGTTATTCTCCTATGTGGAGAACAAGGTCCCCTCAGATCCTGAGGAGAAGGAATATGCTAAGCTCTGGGTGAACGTCAGAGTAGGGCTATTCCCAATGAAACAAAAAGAAAAACGTGAGTCGAGAGCTGAATCCTGGGAACCCCTCGACCACTTACCACCCCCATATCATGGACCGGCTGGGCCTTCCTCTGCAGATCAAGTGGTGCCTTCAGCACCCTTGGGCCCCCGAGACCAACCCACTGAGATGCATGTGTCTCAAGCAGGTGACTCGGTGCCGGCAGCGATGCCGGCAGCCCTTCCCCTTTCCCCGCCTGCAAACACCGTAGCCACAGTAGCCCCTTCGGAGGTTTCTCCTGCACAAGGCTGGGGATCACCCTATCCGTCCTTGCCGGTCCAGCCGCCACAACCGGGACCCTCCCATACAACGGAGGGGATCCCTCCCGTCAACCGGGTGGCGGCGGAGTTCCCACAATTGATAACGGGGAGGCAACCCACAATCACCAACTCCCCTCCCGCAAGTAGAACCCGTTTGAGAGCGAGAATGATGGGTGATGAGTAGAGAGAGAATGAAGAAGGGCACCGGTTGTTCCCTCTTAGGGAAGTACCGACGGCCCCGGGAGTGATCAGTTTTGTGAATGTACCCCTTAACTCTGGAGATGTAAGGGCATTTAAGAAAGAGATGGGGCGGTTGTTAGATGATCCTTTGGTGTGACTGAGAGGTTAGACGAATTTTTAGGGAGTAGTATTTATACCTTTGAAGATCTTATGGCAATCCTAAGATCATTGTTTAATCAGGAGGAGAGATGATTAAACAAGCCGGTATCAGAGGCTGGGACAGACGCAATCCACAGGGGACGCCAGGTAACCAGAAATGGCCTAGCGTAAGCCCGAGCTGGAATGCACAGACGGAGGAAGGCAGACGGAACATGATGGATTTAAGGAGCATAATTGTCCAAGGTATAAGAGAAGCGGTCCCTAGGGGCCAGAATATTAGCAAAGTTTTTGGAGAGTGTCAAGGGAAAGAGGAATCACCCACTGAATGGATCGAGAGATTACGGCGAAGTTTACAGATTTACTCTGGGACTGACCCAAACTCTCCTGTGGGGGAGGTTCTGTTAAAAACACAATTCGTTGCTAAATCTTGGGAAGACATTAGGAGAAAATTAGAAAAGATCGAGGGGTGGCAAGATAAAAGCCTCCAGGAGCTCCTAAGGGGAGCTCAAAAGGTATACATGAGGAGAGAAGATGAGAAGCAGAAATTGCAAGCTAAGGTTTTAGTAACTGCAGTGAAAGAGGTCCAGAAACAAGAGCAGATACAGGGTAAGTTTAAAACACTGCCCGGAAAAGGTCGAGGTTCTCACCGGGAAGCCCCAGCCCCACGGAGAGAACCCCCTGAATGCTACTACTGTAAACAGGTAGGACACGTTCAGCGGAATTGTAGACAAAGAATAAAAGACGAGAAAATTTTTCAAGAGGATTAGGGGTGTCGGGGGCTCTTTAATTTGGGGACCGGAACATCCAAGGAGCCCTTGATAAAATTAAAAGTGGGCCCCCAACGACAGGAGGTAAGTTTTCTTGTGGATACTGGAGCAGAGAAAAGTTCCCTGCAGAAATTGCCATACGGATGTGTGGCTAGCAGAGAAAAGGTTTTTGTAATCGGTGCAAAGGGAGACCCCTTTGAAGTGCCTGTAATAAAAGATGTGGAAATAGAATCTGAAAATAAAATTTGCTTAGGGAATTTGCTATTAGTGGAAGAAGCAGATTACAATTTGTTAGGAAGGGACATGATTGTCGCTTTAAGAATTAATATCATGATTAAAAATTCTGAATTGGTGGTGAAAATATTCAAGTTGACTCCTAAAGATGAGGAGAAAATGAACCCTGAAGTATGGCATTCAAAAGGAGAGGTAGGAAAGCTAGATATCAAACCTATCAAAATAGAAATTGAGAACCCTGAGGGCCCTATAAGGTTTAAACAATATCCCATCCCGATGGAGGGGAGAAGGGGGTTGAAACAAGTAATTGATGACCTCCTAAAAGGAGGTACTTTAGAGCCTTGCATGTCTCAACATAACACCCCCATCCTGGCTGTAAGGAAGACGGATGGCAGTTTCCGATTGGTCCAGGACCTACGAGCGGTAAATGCTAGGACCTGGACTAGATTCCCAGTGGTGGCCAACCCCTATACTTTACTAAATAGACTCTCACCGGAGGATGTGTGGTACAGTGTGATTGATTTGAAAGATGCTTTTTGGACTTGCCCTCTAGATGAAAGGAGTAGAGATTATTTTGCATTTCAGTGGGAGGACCCAGATACAAACCGAAAGCAACAGCTAAGGTGGACGGTCCTCCCCCAGGGGTTCGTGGAGTCTCCGAACCTTTTCGGGCAAGCTTTAGAACACTTGTTAACCCAATTTGCTCTTGAGGACAGGACAAAGCTTTTGCAGTATGTAGATGACTTGCTAATAGCTGGACCGACTGAGGAGAGCGTGAGGAAAAGCACGATTGCCTTGTTGAACTTTCTAGGAAAGAAGGGTTTGAAAGTCTCAAAATCCAAGCTGCAATTCACAGAGCCCGAAATAAAATACCTCAGACATTGGATATCTCAAGGGAAAAAGAAATTAGACCCGGAGAGGGTAGCAGGCATCCTTGCATTGCCTGCACCAAGAACAAAAAAAGGCAAATTAGACAAATTTTAGGGCTCTTGGGATATTGCAGGCAGTGGATTGAGGGTTTCAGTGAAAAAGTGAAGTTTTTGTATGAAAGATTAAACACTGACAGGCTGAAGTGGACTGAACAGGATGAGTCTAATTTCCAGAAATTGAAAACTGTTCTTATGACTGCCCCTGTACTAACTCTACCAGATACGAATAAAGAATTCCAGTTGTTTGTGGATGTGAGTGGACAAACAGCACAGGGAGTCCTGACTCAGGAATGGGCAGGCAAAAGGAAGCCTATAGGGTTTCTTTCAAAAATCTTAGATCCTGTTAGTCGAGGTTGGCCTACGTGTTTACAGGCAATTGTAGCAGTAGCTCTGTTGGTGGGAGAAGCCAAGAAAATAACTTTTGGAGCTCCCCCTCACCCCCCCACTGGGAAGGACCGTTCCTCGTTCTCCTGACCACAGACACAGCTGTCCGGACTGCAAAAAGAGGCTGGACACATTCATCTCGAGTAAAAAAAGTAAAGGATTACGACGCCTCCGAGTGGAAAGTCACCACCCCTCCGGGAGAGCTGCAAATTAAACTTCGGCGTCATCACAAATGACCAGTGACGACCAGATAAGTCGTATCAACCCTGAATGTGATTGTTTTCCGTTCATACATTTTAAGTATGCTTATTGTAAACAGATTTGGGTAACCCACTGTTGGTGAGAGTACAAACCTAAGGGATTGTGTACCAAGTGTCTGGAAAAAGAACAGGAGGAGACTAGCCGTCTCTTAGCACTTGCCACCCGGGCGGGGTTTTTAGAACTTGACTCTCCTGAGTGGTACCTGCTTTTTCAAAAGGGGATAAGAGGTAAACTAGACTCTAAGGCAGAAGCTTTAGAAATCGAGTGCCGAAAGACAGTCAAGGTACCGTGCAGGACAGACACAATTAAGTCGTCTCGGTGGGCTGCTTTCAAGAGAAGGTACGCCATTAGGACTACAAGGGCCCCTGAAGAATATCCTTGCTGCCGAGAAGATGGTAATCCCCGCCATATATTTCTATACGGGCGAAGGGCAAGGCAGAGGGATACAATGGTGGGGAATCCTGACTGTCCTGAGTCTAGCCGTGTGCTTGGCCGAGGGAATGATTCCCAAGGTACCTCTGGGGGAGCGTCCCCTGGGGAAGTGTGAGCAATGTCGGACTGCCACAGATACCAGATGAATAATTGACTGTCCTCCAGAATGACAAAAGGGGTTTTGTTTGTCTAACGGCACTCAGTATAATCTTTGTGAATTAAAGGGGGAGGACTGGTGTTACCACTCAGGGGCAGGTTTTAAGGACAGGCAGTCTAAGACTCCTATGAGAAAAAAAAAAACTAAAGCTACCCACTTCAGGTATAAGAGAGAAGTGGGAATGCTTCCTCCGATTCCAACCTGCAGCCAATGTAATAAAAAAACTGTCTGGATAGGAGGAAAAAGACAATCCACCTTTTTAGCATATTATAAAGTCAACCCTTTGTGTTACAATAAAGCAAACATAAAAACGTGTACCATAAGAGAGAAATTGTATTGGGAAGGTAAAAATTTAAAACATGAAGAAAAAGCCTCCTTTAGTAATGAACCGATAATTCTTGATTTGTTAAAAAAAAAAAAAAAAAAGATGATGACCGAGTAGGTTTACAATTCGATCAAGTGTTCTGCTTCTCCAGAGATGAAGAAGAGATAGACCCTGAAAGCAAAATAAAAACAACCCTTCTCAGGAATACTGTGGGAATTCACTTACAGACTGGGAAGAGGACGAATATTGTTAAACACGAATTTTTAATGTGATAAATTATTAGGCGGGGGACTGTGATAAATATAACATTGGATAAAAATTCGTGAAAGAGAATAAAGAATTATATGTTATATTTGTAATACTGTAAAGATGCAAAATGTAAAATAATCCAGAGATACTTTCCCCGGGCAGTAACGACCGGCAGCAACGCTTATCAACACAAAATAAAAAGCAGGACACAAGCAATCAAACCAGACAATGAGAATGGCTCCGTCGAGATATCCATCTCCTCCGCACCCAAACTGGCCACTCCATTCCAGGAAATGCAATCGGAGGACACTCAGAGCCTCTCACATGTGAAAGGACTCTGCTCCACCGACCATTGACTCAGCTCAACGGATCCGGGAAGTCTATTCAAACTCTTTTGTTGGACGGTGCTTACTCCGGATTTTGCCCCAGGATACGAAAACCCCTATAAGAACCCCGGACTGCAGTGCCTACTTCGTGGATTTGGGTAAATCTGTACCTCTGGGTATAGACGTCTCCCTGTCCACACAGCGCTGCGCTGATTTATTTTATTGTGGTTTTTTCTCTCGTTGTTTGTGATTGAAATTGTTTTATAATAAATCGCTTTTTATATTAACCCTATTTTGCCATTGCATTTATAACAGGGTAATATTCTTGGTTTGAGACAAATTGGGAGGAAACGTCATGAAATGAATGTGTCCTCTAATAGAAGGCAGGTTTCAGTAACCCCTCCCACTCACAAGGTTTGAAAGAATTTTCCTTGCAGGAAAGTGAAAAAAACTGTTTATTTAACAAGCAGGGTGTTCCGAGTCATGAAAAAAGAATGAATAATGGTAAATAATTGTTAAAAATGACCATATAATATTGGCTGTTGCATTTATATATTAGCTTTTACGTGTTATTATTGATCATATGTATTTGAATATGGTACTATTTGTGACTCCTTTTAGCTGCTTATTAGTATAATGCAATCTATTAGTTTTACACCATATAGCTTACAGAAATAGCAATGTGATGATTATATTATATCTAATTATGCACTGTATAGCTTGTAGAAATAGTGATGTGATGAATGTATTGTCAGGAAAGTTAATCCAAAAGAATCAGAAGTTTCTGTCCAAAAAGGAGATAGAGGAGTCCTTTTACTTTATTCAAATAAAGGGACAGGCCATGGGGCATTCCCCTGGGGTCTCTCAAATTTTTTGAGGATGCAGCCTCATTTTTATCCTAATTTCCCAGCCACATGTCCCTCTCTCTTTCCACATTGTCTGAGGTACTTGAGAGGTACAGACTTCCCAGAACGCCTGATACCTAAGATTCCCCTCTAATGTATAACCCTCTCTTTTAATTTTTAATTCTTATGGAATTTATGGTGTTTCCCCATTGTTTCTTTTATCTTTCAATATCCAATTTCATTTATCAGTAAAGCTACAGTTTGCTTGTAAAGGCAAATATCTTTTTCCACCCATCAATCAGTGGAATCCATCCCATTGTTTCTTTTATCTTTCAGTGGTAGTTTTATCTATCAGCAGACCCCAGACCCACAGCTTGTTTGTAAAGGCAAATCTATTGTTCCTCTTAATCCCTCTTCTTTTAATTTTTAATAATTGTCTTTACAAAATTTTGTTATCATTGACTTAATTTCCTGTTCCTGGGTCTTATTTTTGTTTTTAAATTATTTGCAGTGACATCGATTTCTGTCCTTTTGTAGACATCGCTGGATCAGTAGGCATGGCTACTACCTGCATCCCTTTAATCACATGTTGAATGAGTTGTACTAAGCAAGGGATCATGCATGGTAAAAAGATGAGAGTTGCTACAGCACATAAGTGGAAAAAAAGCATTCGTTTAACCCATAGTCCACCAAGTAACCATGAAAACATGTCCCATTCCTATATTTTCCATGTCTGGACCAGTACATGAGCTAACTTTGCTATTCCTTTTGTTATTTGTTTCACCACCTTTCCATTGTCATCTATTTGCAAACAGCTGTTTGAGTCCTTTAATTTGCCACATGCTTCTCCTTCTTCTGCTAATAAATAGTCTAATGTTGGGGTGCAACACTGGTGGTTGGGTTCTTTTTCCCCAGGACTGAGATTGACGAGAGAGAGACTGTTTTCTCGTGTTCTGGCTTAGTTGTTTATTCTCTCCTTATCTATATTACATATATACAGAGTACAAGGAGCTACATACACTAAGATAGAAAGGTGCCAAATGGAGAACGAAGAATCTCTCCAAGGTCTTTTATGTGTCTATTTGTCCAATAGTCAAATACCAAGTAAGTTACTTTTCTTAGTGACCCAATGACCCAACACCTTTGTGCTGCACTGCAGATTCTTTCCTCCAATCACTCATTATTACCCAAAAACCCTTAGAAGAAGAAGATGAAGAAGATGAAGAAGATGAAGAAGGAAGGAGAAAGGGACAATGCCCTAAATTCTCCATATTGTCTCTCATTCTCTAATATAGCTTAAACTCTGAACTCTTTCTCACCCAGTGACTTAAGAAAACTCTATCTACTTACACACTCACATTCCCAGTTTTTCTGCTTAACTTTAAAAGCTATCTCCATGGTTTTAGGCTAAACTCAGTACTCTCTTGGGTGTCAGAGCCAGGCAGAACAGATAAGGGCTTATTTTCTGTGCTTCTGACCCTAACAGTCTAATACCATCCAATATTGAAATATTGCATTTGTCATCTGAGTAGATTGGTCACCAAGGTCAAGAGCTGTAGCTGTCTGGCTAATTATTATTTCAAAGACAGTTTGTAACCTAATTATCTGATTTAAATTATAAATGGGTTCTCTGGCTCCTGATATTAATTCAGTAGGTGTCGCACTATATTAGGAACAGCAAGCACAACACAGACTCTCTAGCTGGGCTGCACAAGAGAGCATGTTTTATTCTTCCAGATCTTATTTTATAGATGGTTCTGAGAAGGTTCGAAAGGTAAAACTCTCATTGGTTATTAAACCAACACATCACCATCATTGAACTGTTAGGAACTACACCCCTTGACTGTTTCTTGCAAGTAAACAGCAAGGATCCAAACAACACCTACAAAGATTGTTTTCCTTCTCTAAGGACTGTTTGGATTCCTCCTTATGATTTCCCAGGACAGAGTGAGAACATTGTGTGACTTAGTTTCACAGAGGCTCAAGCTAATGCCTGAACCCTAAAAATCTCTTATTTGACCATTGTCAGTTCCCACAAGCAGGATTCAAAGTGGCTGGTCCATAGTGTTGTATGATTTGTTCAGGTGCTTATTCATCTTTGCCCCAATTTTGGGTGTTCCCTTCAGCCAGGGATGCATCAATTGACCTCTTTAATTAGTTCATCATATGCCTTGATTCCTAACTGATTTCCCTGAACTTGTGGCAGCAGAAAGAACAATGGTATAATATACCCTACATAACATTCCTGACCAGTCTGGGGATAACCTGCGATAAGTATATTGGCCACCAATCCCGTAATGCCCTTTTAAAGCCCAGGCCCCATTGGCAAAGGGTCCTTCCCAATTTTCATCATCAATTGGTGGGTCAAAATACAGCTTGCTTCTGGGGCCTAGTGGTGCCCCAACAATAGTTGCCTTGCCATAAGAATCACAGTATTTGCATTTCCAAGCTCCCACATGAGGTTTCCATCTGCAGTTGCATCCCAGATCTGTTTTGTTAGATCTGGACCAGAACCTATTAAAAAAGGTTCGAGTTCTGTTCCAGTGTTGCCACTTCCAATGATAGTCATGGACAACATGTGTCCAACTTGTGGAATTATCTCAGGGGCAGCTTAAAAATAAGGGGTCAAGAAACTTATCCTTCCCCACTACTTTACAGCCTTCAATATCCTTTTGGTAATTATGGAAGGAACATCTTACCCAGCTGCCATTAGTGAGCTTAACATGCGTTTGATTCCATCTGCCTTGATATCTGAAACAATCATAAGGAGGGCAGTCGGGGGTCCAACAATCTAAACCCAAAGATAAAGTCCAGTCACAAACGCTTTTTGCCACGTATATGCTTCTGTTTGCAAGTTGTTTGCTTTTTTGCAAGTATTAAGATGAATGCTATATGTATAATGTTAGAATGGCTTTGCTGTGTGATTGTAGTTTTTTTCTCTCCTGCTATTAGCAAAATTTAGGCATAAGTAGTAATAGTCAATATAGTATGTTTGAACTGCCTGCCAGTTAGGATAACCTCCAGTGAACAGCTGATGGGGACCTGGCAGCTATCAACACTCACTGCCTGTGGAAAGGAGACAAAGCCCAAATTAAAAGATGATAAGAGGAGAATTAAAATTGCAAGCCAAGAAATGTGCATGCTCTAAAAAAGCGGATCCAAGGAGTGGCCATGCAAGATAGTTCCTTGAAAATGTAAACTACTTAATAGAAAAGTTTGACTATGCATAAAGTCTGTGAATATGCATCCCGTTGATGTAATAGAAATAGTATATAAAGGGTGTTTCTAAAACACCAGGTAGTGCTCTTGGCAGAGTGCCAAGCACCCAGCCATTTTAACACTTTTCTTTATTGTCTTTGTCTTCTATTGTCTTTTTTTTTTTTTCATTAAACCTTTTAAAATTTACCAGAACAGTGAACGTTGTTTTTCACAGCCTCCAATGACTGGAGATCCCAGAGAAGGGATGTCCATACAAACTATTTCAGCAGATAGTCTGTGGGTAGGCACTTGGGGCTTTCCCCGATGTTGACGCACTGGCTACTGCTCCAGTTCACTCCTGTGGAGTGTCAGTTGCGGCTTTCCATCCTTCTCCTCCAGCTGAGATCTTCAGATCTCTGGGGTCTCAGAGACCTTGACCTGAGTGTGATGGGTCTACCCGTGTTCAGCTGTCTTGATGGTTGTTTCTGTGGTCAACAACACCTGGACTGGTCCACGCCACTTTGCTGCCAGTGGTGCCTTTTTCCACTCCTTAGCTAGGACCCAGTCTCCTGGATTTCACTTTTGTGAACAGCAAAGTCCAAAGGCAGGGTCTGTGCCAGCTGAGCTTTCTTTCTAAGAGATTTCACAAGAGACAGTATCCAGGCCACATATTGCTTCAAATATACATCACTTATCTCTATTCCTCCCCCCCCCTCCCCCCCCCCCCCCCCCCCCGGGTTTGTGAACTACAAGGATAAGGAATTCCAAACATCAATTCAAAGGGAGATAATTGAGTATCCCCCCTAGGTCTAGCCTTTATTCTTGACAAAGCCAGTGGCAAGAGCCATACCCACAGCATCTTAGATTCTATCACCAGCTTCAGAAGGTGTTTCTTTATTTCTTCATTAATCCTTTCAACCTGGCCCAAACTCTGGGGCTGCCAGGGGTATGGATGATCCACTGTATCCCTAAAGCAGTCATAACTCCTTTAAGAATTTTTCCTGTAAAATGAGTTCCCGTACCTGAGTCTATTGCTTCCACAATCCCATATCTTAGAATTATTGGTCCCAAAAATACTTTAATAACAGATCCTGTAGTTGCTGAAACGCCTGGAAATGCTTCTGGCCACCCTGTTAACTGACAAACTATTACCAGAAGATATTTAAATCTTGCCACTAGAGGCATTTCAGTAAAATCCACCTAGCATCCCTGAAAGCGATATAAAGCCCAAGGCCTTCCTCCCATGGCAAGTTTTTTATAACTCTGTTATTGTTTTAGCACAAATCAAACAACCCAATAGCTCGCTTTGCCAGAGTAAAAAGACCCACAGCAGCATACGTTTTGAGGAAGGCTTCTGCCAGTCCTCGGGTGCCCCAATGACTCCCTTCATGAAGTGGTTTTAGCAACTGTAAGGCCAGAGCTTTTGGTATTGTTATAAATGCAATGGCAAAATAGGGTTAATATAAAAAGCGATTTATTATAAAACAATTTCAATCGCAAACAACGAGAGAAAAAAAAAACACAATAAAATAAATCAGCGCAGCGCTGGGTGGACAGAGGTCTATACCCAGAGATACAGATTTACCCAAATCCATGAAGTAGGTACTGCAGTCCGGGGTTCTTATAGGGGTTTTCGTATCCTGGGGCAAAATCCGGAGTAAGCACCGTCCAACAAAAGAGTTTGAATAGACTTCCCGGATCCGTTGAGCTGAGTCAATGGTCGGTGGAGCAGAGTCCTTTCACATGTGAGAGGCTCTGAGTGTCCTCCGATTGCATTTCCCGGAATGGAGTGGCCAGTTTGGGTGTGGAGGAGATGGATATCTCAACGGTGCCACTCTCATTGTCTGGTTTGATTGCTTGTGTCCTGCTTTTTATTTTGTGTTGATAAGCTTTGCTGCCGGTCGTTACTGCCCAACTCGGGAAGGTATCTCTGGATTATTTTACATTTTGCATCTTTACAGTATTACAAATATAACATATAATTCTTTATTCTCTTTCACGAATTTTTATCTAATGTTATATTTATCACAGTATCTACTGCTTACCATCCCTTGTGAACCAATTATCCCCTTTCCTCTGCTCCATTCTTTTTAATTATCTCAGGTTCCTCTGGTGGAAATTACAGTTTTTCTGGTATTGGTGCAGTTACTGGGAGCAAGGGGAATATCTTAGAGATTTCTGGCAACAATGTAGCTTTCCAAGCTTTTCAAAAGACAGTTGGTTTCCTATTGTCTCCTCCGAGCACCCTGCCTGGTGCCCCTTGATGTGTATTATTGCCACCTTTTTTGGTAAGTTCACCACCTCCAATATGCAGGAGATTAAATTCTCATGAGCGAATGTCTTTCCCCTGCAGGTTAATAAACCTCTTTCTTCCCATAGTTTCCCAAATGCATGTATCACCCCATATGTATATTTTAAATCAGTAAAAACATTTACTGTCTTGTCTCGGTATATTTCACAGGCTCTCACAAGAGCATACAGCTCTGCTGTCTGAGCTGACCAGGTGGGTGGTAACCTCCCCCTTCCTTTAATTGCTTTCCATTCACGATAGAGTATCCTGTAAATTGTTTCCCTTCTACCACCCTTGAAGACCCATCAATAAACACATTTTCTCCTGTGGACATGATTTTCTGAGCCTGAGAGAGTTTCAGGCTCTCAGTGGCTGATCTATTTCCCAAGGGAAAGTCTTTTGGGAAACTTTTCTCTCTCAAGGACTGTTGTGTAAATAAGATTTTAGTTCTCAAAACAATGACACAGATGTTCTGCAAGTTTTTTCTCTTGTCCCACCAATGGGATGAGGGAGATGTTGTTCCTTGTACCAATCAGGTTAACCTGTATTGGAACACCTTATAAAAAGGGTTGAAAACCCTGAAAAAAGGCTTTTGCCTCCTGAGAAATAAAAACCTCGGCTGCTGTGATATGAACCCTCGCTTCCTACTTTGTGTCCTCTAGTGACATTCTCCCTCAGTCCAGGGAGTATCTAGTAAATCTTCTCTAGCCCAGGTCTGGAGATATATCACGTGAATGCTGTCATGGTTTTCTTCCTGGAATCCCTCTTCACGGCCATTCAAACAGGAGGCTGGGTGAAACCCTTCCCCACTTTTAAATTCTACATCTTCCTGTTCCATTAAACAAGATTCATACTGTAATAACCGACCATTGGTCATCCACTTAGAGGCTCTCTCAATTAACAAAGCTTTAATCTGATGTGAAACTTTAACAGATACCCTCCCCTTGTCAGCTTTCGGGCCTCAGCCACCATCAGAACTGTGGCTGCACAGTTCTGCAGACAATGGAGCCAGCCTCTGTCCATCAGGTCTAACAGCTTAGAAAAATAGGCAACAGGCATCCGTATTCCCTCATGCTCTTTCACCAAAATTCCTTTACCATGACTTTGTTTAACATCTACATATAGTTCAAATTCCTTTTCTGAGTCTGGAAAAGCTAAGACGGGGGCATTAACCAATTTGTCTTTTAATTTTCGAAAGCTTTGTGAAAAATGAGGTTCAGCCCTATGTTAAAATTTAGAAGTTTAATACAGACAATAAGAGACAAAGATAATAAAGCAAAGATTAACGTCCAGGTGCTTGGCATTCTGCAAAGAGCACACCTGCTGTTTTGGAAACACCCTTTATATACCATATCCATTGCATCAGCCTGTTGTATATTCATAAACAATTATGCATATTTAAACTTTTCCAAGAACTGTTTTGCATGGCCACTCCTTGGGTCCGCCTTTTTAGAGCATGCGTGTTTCTTGGCTTGTGGTTTTAATCCTCTTCTTATCACCTTTTAATTTGGGCCTTGACTCCTTTCCACAAACGGTGAGTGTTGATAATCAGCAGGGTCTCCATCATCTGTTCATTGGATGTTATCCCAACCAAGCAGAAAGTTCAAACATACATATATCAACTATTACCACTATGCCTAAATTTTGCTAATAGCAGAAATAAAAACTATATTCATAGAGCAAAGTCATTTTAGCATTATATATATAGCATTCATCTTAATACTTGCAAAAAGCCAATATTATACTATGTATCTATAACAGCTTTGCTTTCCTTCTGGTGTCCATACCACGACATTAGGACTGTCTTGGGTTAAAAAGTCATAGAAAGGTCTGGCCACAACCGAAAAATCTTCAATCCGTACTCTGCAGTACCCCAGCAACCCTAAAAAGTGCCGTAACTGCTTTTTTGTCTGGGGTAATGGTACTTGTGAAATCCCTTGCATTCTTTCTGGATCAATACACCGTAACCTTCCAGTCAAATGTGTCCCAAATATTTGACCTTTTTTTCTACCAACTGCACCTTCTTTTCGGACACTCTAAGTCCTTTTTTAGCAAGAAAATTAAGCAGCCTCACAGTAGCCTCTTCAACCACCTTCTCTTGTTCCCCGATAAAAGCAAATCATCCACATACTGCAACAACCTGACTCCTGAGGGTGGAGCAAACTTTCTTAATATTTTCTGCAATGCTTGCCCAAACAAAGCTGGTGACTGTATATCCCTGCAGGAGGACTGTCCATGTCAATTGTTGTTTTACCATTTTCCCTCCTTCCTCCTGTTCCCACTCAAAGGCAAGATACTGTTAACTATCTTCTGTAATCTGACACCCCCAGAAAACATCCTTCAAATCCAGTACTGAATAATACTGGTGTGAAGAAGGGATCTGATTCAGGATTGTATAGGGATGCGGAACTGTGGGATGCCTTGATTTGACAATTTTATTTATTATTCTTAAATTCTTCACTATTCCGTAGGTTCCATATGGTTTCTTAACCGGCAGGATAGGGGTGTTATAGGGAGACATACATGGCTCCAAAAGACCTGCTTTTAGCAGGGACTCAATGATAGGCTGTAACCCCTTCTTTCCCTCCCTTGAAAGAGGTTATTGCTTTTTAGACACCACTTGTCTTGGTTGCTTCAAAGTAATTTGGAGAGACTCTGTTTAGTTTTCTGTATTTCCCCGGGGCTGCCCACACTTCCGGATTTATTTCAGACTAAGCTTTCTCAGACATTTTACACAAAGATATCACAGTGTTGGACTCTGTGCCATTTTTTACAATACTAATTTGCATTCCCACTTTAGCCATCAAATCCCTTCCCAGTGTTATAAGTACATATTATATTATTGGCTTTTTGCAAATGTTAAAATGAATGCTATATGTATCATGTTGGAAAACTTTGCTGTATTAATATAGTTTCTTTTATTTTTGCTATTAATGAAACTTAAAAATAGTAGTGTGATACATATAAATATTTATTAGGCTATAGCATAGTGTTAAAATAAAGACTACTTTTGTTCATATAACCCAGAGAATGAAAAGATAATCAGAATCCCCCCCTGCATTCTTAGATTACCTTATCCAGATGAAGATGGCAGTGACCAGAGCTCCAGGGGAGGAATTTATTGAACCTCTTATCATGGAGTGTGGGACTGAACGGAGCCACAAGAAGATTGATCTGATGGGGGTGGGGGGAGTTGAAACTAAGCACAAGGACACCTAAACTTAAGAGGAATGTTTGAATCATGCACAGGGATCTATGAATATGCAACAGGGTAGAGTTTTTAAGGAATGATCCTTTGTTAGTAAGGCGTGCTCTTGGCTGAATGCTGAGGCACCAGGCCCTATTTGTTCATTTTGCTTTATTTCTGTCTCCTAATTGTCTTTCTATTAAACTTTTAAAATTATACCAAAGAAATGAACCTCGTTTTTCACACCAGTAAATTACAATCACAATTAGGAACAAACAGGAATTCATGCATTTCAAACTTGTCCCCATATCTATTAATAGCAGTTGAATAAAATGCTCTTGCTCATCCTTTCTGCTCATTTCTTGAATAATCAATGATCTTTTTGACAATTTCCCCCCCTTAGGTATGAAATGTAAGGTGGATGAAGAGGCTCCTGTGTCTACCAGAAAACACACCTCCTCTTGATCTGGACCCACCTTAAAAGTTATCAAGTACTCCAGAGTGGTGGGTCCTTGATATAATGGCAGCCTTTGACACCCCTAACAATCCATTTCCATTATCCTCTGGACTTCCTCCTCCTGAGGGTACAGCTGTTTCTGTGAACACTCCCTTTTCCAATGCCCTTCTGCCTTGCAGATGGCACACTCATTCCTTCCCAACCGCTGTTTGGGTCGGCTCTCCCCTGCTGAGGAGGGAATGCCTCTGCCACTTCCTTGTGGCCAACCCTGTCCCCTCTGTCCTGGGGGACCCATTGGACCCTGCGGTTTATTCCTCCGTCGCTGCAAAAGCTCTGCCATCATCTTCACCTTAGCCTTTACCTTTTCCTCATCCCTTCTCAGATATATCTGCTGTGCTTTTCTAACCAATACCTCCAGAGGCTTATTCTGCCACTCTTCATCTTTCTGTACTCCTTTCCTTATATTAGGCCAGGCCTTAGTAACAAATTGTACCTTCAGCAATGCATCAAAGGCTTTCCCCTCATGATCCATCCCCCCATGCTTCTGCAAGGCATCCCTAATCCTCTCCAACCAATGAGAGGGGCTTTCATGTTTCTCCTGTTCTAATGACATAGCTATGTTGTTAGTTCTAAGAGACACTGATTTGATTGCCCTAATCAAATAAGCACAGTAATCACGGAGGAGACCCAGACTGGCCTGGTTATTTGGGTCCCACTGGGGGTCTGCCTGGGAGATGCCCCCCCCCCCCCCCCCGCTTATGGATGTTCATCCTCTCACAGCTGTGGAGCTTTCTGCAAAATCATTAATTTCTTTGATGACCCAAAAAAAAATCTCCCAAAGAAAATCCCAGTCCTTCCATGTATAATCCACACTTCCCAAATATTCCTCTATCTTTTCCCCCACCCCTATGGGATCATCCAAATATGGGGTAATTCTTTTTTCAACCCTCTTATATCCTGGGTAGTAAGTGGTACAATTACAAACCCAAACCCCTCCCCCTTCACCCCCCAAAGGAACTTGGTGGAGTGGCATCTGGTGTACCCGTCTCTTGGGTCCAGGGGGCTTATGATGTCCTATACTGAGTTCCTCTTCTAGTTCTAGGGGGCGATATAATATGCTGCTCCCCTCCCCCTACACCATTGTTATTCTCAGGTGGGGCCATAGGAACAGCATTTCCCTGATCCCTTTGCTCCAGAAGTTGAGGACACAGGGGACCTGCAGCTGGCCCTGGGTCAGCTGGCAACACTGGAGGACAAGACAGGGGAAGGTGCTGAAAAACATCCCAATCCTCACCGTTTTCCTCTTCCTCTCCTTTTTCCTCTTCTTTTTTTTGTCTTAACACAGATTTCTCCTGTTGCTTGTCTAAACCATATCAATCCACATTCCCTTTTAATCCATCCTTTCCAATTCTCCTCTAGATACCTTCACAAAATTCGACACAAACAAATTCCATCTGTTCCATAAGGTGGCCATATAAGCCCCCTTTGGCAACTTATACTCTGGCCACACAAAATAATATTTTACCATCATCTCCATAGTTACCTCTGTGTGAATGCATAATCTGTCCCAAGACCTCAGCATACTCCCCAAGGGACTCTTCGGGGGTATTATGGGACTGTCATCCCTTTTGCTGGGGCCCCTTCCCGGCTTTACCCTTGCTATCCTCCATAGGTGCCCTCCCAGGTTTGGTCCCTGAAGATCCCATTTTACTCACTGGTGAGATTTTTCAGTGGTCCTTCCTTGTGGACTCTTTATGGACCCCCTGGTCCACCACTCATCTGTCTCCTGGACAGTCTCGAGAACCCAACTGATTGCCTGGTGCTGGCTGCCACCAAGGGCAGCTGATCACCGAAACTGGGTGAAGTGCGTCTTCAGCTTTGCTTGCTCCCGCTGCCCCAGATGGTGGAAATATCCAGGACAAGAGCCTCCAGTTTGACAGGAAAATTAATCCACAAACACCAGAGGTTTATGTCCAAAAGGGAGACAGAGGAGTCCTTTTACTTTATTTGAATAAAGGGAGAGGCCATGGGGCATTCCCCTGGGGTCTCTCCCTTTATTCAAATAAAGTAAAAGGACTCCTCTGTCTCCTTTTTGGACATAAACCTCTGGTGTTTGTGGATTAATTTTCCTGACACTTCGCCATCTGCTGGGGTGCCTCAGGGGAAACCCCAGGATCCCAGAGTCCCTTCCCCTCCCCCAAGGGAACCTCTCCCTGCCATGTTTGGGAGCTGGGCTGCTACTGCCCAGCCCCCCACTGTTTTTTGGCCACTGCTCCAGGTTTTTGATACACTGTAGTCCCTGCATGCCCTGCTTACCACGACACCCCCCAGTTACAGCTACAGCTGCAGGGTTTCTGATACATCTCGTCTACCACCCTGGGATTTTGCTCATTCCTGCTGTTCCAGCTTGCTGCTTCCGAAGGTTCCTGCTGGGGCATCAGGATCAACTGCTCCTGCGGGTTTGTAAAGCATGCTCCTTTTCCATCCCTTCCTGTCTTGGCCAAGCTGCCACTAACCAAGTGGTCTCCAAGTTTGCATCACAGTGCCCCCTGCAGCTGTGGGGGAATCATCACATCTGCCCTGCCCACCATGAGCCTGCCAGTGCCCCTGCTGGCTGTGACCATAACTACACTAAAGGGGAAATTGCTTAAAGATCAGGGAAGAGACTGTTTATTGGGGTTTCTGGGATTTTTTTCTTCTGTTTGTTGTTGCTGATGTTGTTGTTGCTGTTTGTTTGCCTTGTTATACACATATATACTAGTAAAGAACTGTAATTTCTTTTCCTGTATCTTTGCCTGAAAGCCCCTTAATTTCAAAATTATAATAATTCAGAGAGAGGGGGGTCATATTCTCCATTCCAAGGGAGGTTCCTGCCTTCCTTGGCAGACACCTGTCTTTCAAACTGAGACAGTGGTGTTGCACCAACCCCTTTGCTGCAGGAAAAACCAAGCCAGCTCACTGTACCAGAGGAGCTGGCATCCAGAAACTTGGTACTGGTGATTATGCATCTAGTATGGCTTTGTTTTATCTAAAAGTGCAGCACAAAGTTCTCATGAGCCTAATTTCTGATACTTCTTTTTGTATTGTCCACAGATCCCTGTCATTTTGTGTTCAAGAAAAGTTTCTATTAACAATTCCAGTCTTTTCCTAGTCTCAAATTCCAAAGACTACTGTTTACATCTTAATGGTCTGGTGTTTGGTTTCAAAATGATCTTTACTGGTGTTACCAGATGATAAATTGTCCACAGCTGGTGAGATAATACAATGCTTATTCTCCAAAAACTACTGGCCTATGGAACTGCACACTGCCCATTGTGTAAGGAGAACTGGAAGTTCACCAGCCACAGTGCCCTGCCAGCTTGGCTAGGACAACTGTAACATAGGGGTCCTCGACCACCAGGGACCACCAAGGAGACCCCGAAACACAGACCTCAATTGGCATAAGCACCTTAGTATAAGTTAGCAAAAGAATTAAGGTATAAATTAGCAAAATAATTGTGTGACTGCTGCACATTACTGTAACCACTTGTGCAAACAGGGATCTAGCCCTAAGTGGGCTAAGGAGATAAGAAGTGAAGAGCTTGTGTAACTTTTCTCTAAAAAGTCCTTTTTCTGTCTCTCTGTTTCTGCTGCATCTCTTCTGTATTTTTCTTTTTATTCTTGGATTTCTCAGCTTCCTTTGGACTGAATTCTTTTGTGATCCTCCCTCATGGGGAGCCCTGCTTATCTCAGTTCTTATGATTCAAAGAAAACTCCCGAGCTCGTTAGAATCTTGTTTCTCGTGTTTATTAAAAAGTCATGACAAAACTTAACAGGTCTCTCCAGGCTGGCTACACAAGGTTAATCTTTGCAATCTGGTACATTTCTTTCTTCTGATGGTACAAACAAGGCCTTGTGGCACACTTCGTGTCTGATGCACAAAATGGCCCCGAACTACGCAGTTCTTTTATCTTTATATCTATTTTTACCCAATTAACAGTAGACACGTATATTATTTTTCTTAATGACCTAATGACCCATCACCTCTGTGATGCACTGCGGCATTCTCTGTCCAATCACTTACTACTACCCAAAAACCTCTAGGAAAAGAACATGAAGAAAAAAGAAGGGACAAGGGACAACACCCTAAATCCTCCATCTTGTCTCCTGTTTTCTAAACTAACTTTTTCACCCAGTGATTAAAAAAACTTTCTAATTTACACACTTAATCTTTTAGCTTTTTCTATCTAACTTTAACATTTGTTTTCATGTTTCACCATGAAAACATGCTCATGAATTTCATATTATATGAAATTCAATGTTTTTCTAGATCTTATAACTAAGTATCAGAAACAAGGGCACACACTCTGTATTCCAGACTCCAACAGCTTGAAAGTAACTGCTGCCGCTACTGAAAAACAGGGGTCTATCCATGGTGGGTTAAGAATATAAGAAGGAAGAGACTTAAGTATGACTGCTCTGTCTAACTGTAACTAGTTCTGTAAACAAGGGTCTAGCCCTGGTGGGTTAAGAAGATAAGAAGGGAAACTGATAGAAACGGATAGAAAAACAAGTTATGTTGTAATGGATAGGAAACAGAAGGACATAATCAATAAAGCACAGCTATAAACAGAATATAAGTCTTGTAACAGTAAAGTTAGGTGTGTACTGTGTGCTGTGTTTGTAACCCTGAGATTAAAAAAACACATGTAAGACCCCATCTCCTAAAATGGTAACTTTTAGGTAAGCAAACGAACAAGGATGGATGCCAGAATTGTTAAAGTGTATGTATGTTAAAGCTTATGTAAAATGAACCACAGCCAGACATGTATATGGAGGTGTTAACCCCTACATGTTCTCTTGGCGCCAATAAAGTTATGTTTTACTTTACACTACGTGCTGTGGAGTAGATTCCTTTAAATCAACCCCCAGGACAGAAGAATGCATGCATAAAGGGGAGGGGAAATATGTTAATGATTTTGAGGAAATTATCATATGTATGTTTATTCTGGGACAATCAATGAATATGTATGTAGAATACAGCATCTAAACAGAAACTTTCTTGTATTCAGCATACATGACTTCAGGAGGACATATCTCCTTGTGTATCCAGCCAAATAAAGAATGTTTGCTTCTTAATGCTGCATTGGTGTTAAGGAGTTTTTTTGTTTTACCAAATTTTTGGCAACAGTTTTGGCAACCCAGGTGGAACATACTCTTAAATTTCAACGGAACTGAGGGTTCGCAGGACCACCAGCTGGCACCGAGGAATTCTCAGTGAGAACTTTTGATCTCCAGTCTGAAGGAAATTGGAGTAAGACCCCTGGTAAGATAAAGTTATTAGTTACGTTACTTTAAAGGTGTTAACTGTTAACCTGCCTGTAAGGTGCAGCAAAAGCTTAGAAGGGTGTCCTAGGGTGACTTTATGATGCTTGTATCCCTAATGGTATCTTCTGTTTATGTTGGATATTAAGTTCTGCACCTTTAAGACTGATTCCGAGAGTGAAGGGGGGAGAAAAAAAGCACACAGCTTGTTTTCAGAAACTGCACTCACTCCTCCACATTCCTTCACATAGTGTTGTCTGCAGCACGGATGTCTCGTTATGGACTTTTGGATTAGGTTCTTTTTCCCTTTGAACTGAAGATTGACGAGAGGGAGGCAGTTTTCTCTTATTTGGTCTCAGTTGTTTATTTTTTTCTTATCAGCATTACAAGGTACAAGGAGCTATGTGCACTATGATAGAAAAGGGTAAAATGGCTAAGATCCTCTTCAAGGTCTTTTATATGTCTATTTACCCAATTAACAGATGCCAACTAAATTATTTTTCTTAGTGACCCAATGACCCAACACCTGTGTGTTACACTGCGGTATTTTCTATCCAATCACTTACTACTACCCAAAAACCCCTAGGAGAAGAACATGAAGAAGAAAGAAGGACAAGAGACAACACCTTAACTCCTCCATCTTGTCTCCTGTTCTCTAAACTACTTTTTCACCCAGTGATTTAAAAAACTTTCTAATCTACACACTTACACTTTTCCTATCTAACTTTAACATTTGTTTTCATGTATCACCATGAAAACATGCTCATGAATTTCATATTATATGAAATTCAATGTTTCTTTGAATCCTATAACTAAGTATTAAAAACAAGGGCACACACTCTGTATCTCAGACTCCAACACACGGACATGGGGGAGAGAGCTTTCCTTTGCTTTTAGTCAGTTGGTTTTTTTAGCTAGCTAATGCAGAGAAGTTCCCAGGATTGTGGCTTTTCTTTCTTGGAACTGATCAGCCTGCTCTGGACTGAAAACCCAAAAAAAACCACTGGGAGCTCACACCTGTGGCCCACCAGGGCAAGAAGGACTGATAAGAGACTGAGCGAGCTGAGCTACACCCCATGAAAAGGACTTTCTGAATTTGCCATCTCTTCAGAACAGTGGGAGGTTTTGTTGTTTAATATTATTAATTTTTTTAATGCTTGTGAATACTTTGCTTGTTTAATAAACAGGTTTTTTCCACTTTTCTCCAAGGAAATCTTTCCCAAACCAGTTGGGGGAGGGGCAGCTTGAATTTGCTTTCTAGAGGGACCCCATTTGGAGGTTTCCTCTCAAATTTGCCTTAAACCAGGACAAAGGGTTTGGTTTAAACGTACCCAAGGTGGGAACAGGGAAGGGTTAGAGTCCCTTCTAGGAGCTCCTAAATGGTAATTGGTTATAATGGGAAACAAACCTCAATAGAAGTATCACAGGTGTTACCACTGGGATGTATCTTGAAATACTGGAAAAAAATTGGGGGTGATCCCTTCACACAACAAAAACTGATAAAAATTTGTGATCAGTGGTGGCCACTTTACACACTGGAAGATCAAGGGAAGTGGTCTAAGGATGGAACCTTACAGTATAATACCATATTGCAATTAATGTTGTTTTGTAGAAGGGAGAATAAGTGGAATGAAGTTCCTTATGTTGACTTGTTTTTCACCCTAAGAAATCATCCAGAATGGCAAAAGGAATGTGGGAGGACCCTGCAAGGTCAATAAATTTTAGAGCTTGAAAGGAAAAGAAAGGCAAAGGGTTGAAGATATGTTTTTCTGCATGCACCATAGGACAGAGGTTCTTAAAGTGCAGGCAAGAGGAGGAGGAGGATTCAGAATGGATGGTTACTCCTTGGCAAAGAATAGGTGGGGAAATGATGAATCATCAGGAAATATGTTTAGATGCATGAGTAAGTTGCAGGAAACTGTACTGGAAAGAAAATAGCATTTTAGGGGATCATAGGATTTTAGTCTGATTGTGGGATGCACTAGAAGGCAGCAACGAGATGTTGGGGGAGATGCTGGGGAAGTTCTGATGGCTCCCCTCCAGCAGGAGGTCAGAAATCATTGTCCAGCAAGAGTAAAAACCCCATTTTTAATAGTGGATTTAATGTAATGGAGAAAGGCAGCAGAAGTTTATAGGGAAGATCTGGATAGAGTTGCTAAAATATTTCAAACCATAATTAGGGCTCAGGACCCCCTCACTCAGAAACAATTAGTTGAATATTTTAATAGTTGGCAGCTGAAGTAAACTTTGGCAATTTGTATTGTAATAATTAATGTCTGAAGTATATTTGGAAATTTGTAAACAAAGGGGACACAGAAAAAGGGAGTGTCCCCAAGCAAGGGGAAATCAGACAGAAAACCTAAACCCAGGTCTTCAAGCCATCAAGCTCAAGACCTTAAGTGAAAATAAAGAATCCCCCCAAAGGGGACCGGGGGAATCATCCTCAACTGAGACCTTGGTTAATGTTGGAGTCTGGGATACAGAGTGTGTGCCCTTGTTTCTGATACTTAGTTATAAGATCCAGAAAAACACTGAATTTCATATAATATGAAATTCATGAGCATGTTTTCATGGTGAAACATGAAAACAAATGCTAAAGTTAGATAGAAAAAGCTGAAAGTGTGTGTAGATTAGAGAGTTTTCTTAAATCACTGGGTGAAAAAGTTAGTTTAGAGAACAGGAGACAAGATGGAGGATTTAGGGTGTTGTCTCTTGTCCCTTCTTCTTTCTTCTTCATGTTCTTCTCCTAGAGGTTTTTGGGTAGTAGTAAGTGATTGGACAGAGAATGCCGCAGTGCATCACAGAGGTGATGGGTCATTGGGTCATTAAGAAAAATAATACACTTGTCTATTGTTAATTGGGTAAAAATAGGTATAAAGATAAAAGAACTGCGTAGTTCGGGGCCATTTTGTGCTTTCAAACACGAAGTGTGCCACAAGGCTTTGTTGTACCATCAGAAGAAAGAAATGTACCAGATTGCAAAGATTAACCTTGTGTAGCCAGCCTGGAGAGACCTGTTAAGTTTTGTGATGACTTTTTAATAAACACGAGAAACAAGATTCTAACGAGCTTGAGAGTTTTCTTTGAATCATAAGAACTGAGATAAGCAGGGCTCCCCATGAGGGAGGATCGCAAAAGAATTCAGTCCAAAGGAAGCTGAGAAATCCAAGAATAAAAAGAAAAATACAGAAGAGATGCAGCAGAAACAGAGAAACAGAAAAAGGATTTTTCAGAGAAAAGTTAAAGGTTACATTATCTCTGGGGAATGAAAAGATAAATTGTTTTAATTGATACAGGAACAACTTATTCAGTACTGAATATGTGCAGAGGAAAACATAGCTCAGAACCTGTAAGCGTTGTGAGTGTGACAGGGAGGAAAGACAACAGGCCTTTTTGTGAGAAACAGAGTAACTCTTCAAAATTTTTAAGAAGTTTAATAGGGAATAAAATAAGACACAAAAGTCCAGTGCTGGGGTGCTCCTGGCAAACAGCCAAAGGACACACCAGTATTCCCCAAGTGTTATCATTATACTGTTACATTACTGAGGTACATGCATATTCATAGAGACCATACATTATTCAAACATTCTTGTGAACTGTTTGATGTTATGGGAATTCTTCTGTTTGGTTTCTTTATACTCTGGCTTATCTGCATGACATCCAGTGTGTCAAGTCAATATATTTTATTCCTCCTTTTGTCTCCATCTATGGATGCTAACTGTGAAACAGGGAGCAAGGTGCCTGTAGAAATTGCAGGCCACATAGCTTTCTTGGTCTTGCCTGAGAAAGTGGCCTGGGAAATCTTAAGGAAGAATTAAAACAATCCTCAGAGATAGAAAACAGCCTTGCAGGTGCTGTTTGTCTGTTCCTTGTTTTCTTGCAAGAGAAGGTTGAGGGGTGGTGTACCCCACTGACCAATGATAGTGATGTGTTAGTTTATTAACCAATAAGAGTTTCTTTTCTGTACTTTTCACATATCGGTCTATAAAAAAGACCTGAGGTAATAAACCAAGAGAAATTCTCCAGATCGACTCACAAGAGAGTCTGTGTCGTTCTTCTTGCCGTTCCCAATATAGCCACATCTGGTGACCCCGATGTGATGTGCATCTGGTGACCCCCGAGGGTCAGTTCAGCCAGCGGTTGACGAGCCAGCCGCTTCCCCCACAGAGGGGTAAGTGAGAATCTCCCGCGCTCCCCTAGAGGTGGCTGGTTTTTTTAGACCAACGGGATAGTGGAGCCCTGCCAGTGAGCGGGCTTGGAATGGCTTATCTTGACAAAGCTAGAGCTTAAAGTCCCAGGTTAAGCCACTGCGTCTGCACCATTGCATTCATTTCAACTAATGATCAGCTTGTCTTCTCTGCGTGGCAGAACGCCTTGCTGTGCATGGGACTCAGTATTTCTGAAGATGCTGTGTGCGCTTTGTTCCAGTGGGTAAAAGCGCAAGGATTTACGTGACTCTTGATAATACCTTTAACCTTGAGATTTGGCTGTCAGTGGGAGACCGCCTGTGGTCTGAGTTAGCTGCAGGAGATACCGGCGTGTGCAGCTTGGCAGCCACCTGGGGCGTGCTCTTTAAAGTGCTGGAGCGGTGCCAGTCTGGAGACAGTGATGCCGGGATGGAAGATTCGGATGCCAAGGGTGCCTCTTTTGTACACCATGAGAGACTGGGGGATGAGACCGAGAACCCGTCACCCGCGGAGCTGAGCGCACAAACTTCGCCAACAGAGAGGCGGCAGGGGAACGGAGACCGTCCGTCCCCGCCTGCGCCTCTGTCTGCGGCGCCTTCACCAGTGCCGCGAACACCGCCGCGAGTGGCCGCGGAGGGCCCTTCGCTGTCGATGGTGTTCTTCAGCCCCCCCGCGCCCTCTGCGTTTCTTTCTCCTGTGCCGCAAGGGACAGCACGGACACCCCTGCTGCAGCCTGCCGGCGCGGTGGGAGGAGCGGCCCCCCCGAGTCCATCGGCGGGACCCGCGCATGCGCGAACCTCGCCGGGACACCCATCGCAGCAACCCTCATCAGGGGTGTCCCCTCCGGCCTCCACGCCGCCTCTGCACAGCCCCCTGATGGCAGCAGCACTGCCCACCACGGCGGAGGCAGGCGTGGACTCTCCCGTCCGTGCCCAGCCCGGCGCTGGGGGGCAAACGAGTCCACAAGCAAAGCTGCTGCCTGGACTGGCTACTGCAACTTTGTTGCCAGGGCAACCACCACTGAAAACAGCAGCTGAGCAAGAGCTTCAGCTAGCAGCAACACCAACAACTTTACAACGGAGTCAGCTTTACTCCAAAATTGCAAACTTCAAACCGCTCAGCAACACAGCTGCAGAACCCGACGAACAACAACAGCAGCCTGAACCTGACGAAACAACCATCTCTATACCGCAAATAGCTTCCCTGGTTACTTCACTGATTGCAGACAGTCGGGAAGCTTTTGATCACAGCCTTGTGAACTCTACAAGTCCCTCAATCATATTTGAGGGGAAAATCCAAAGGTCAACAAAAAAAAAAAAAAAAGGGGGATCAAAGCATTGTGAATTGCATTGTTGACTGATCCGTAAAAAGTTTATAGATTTTGCATGAGTAGAATTGAATAGAGTTTCACTGAGTTTGAATCTGGGTGTTCTTGAGTTTTGTCACTTTGGTATTCTTTTAAACTTCCCTGGCGACAAGTTAAGACTGTCAGTTTTGAGCAGACTAACGATGTTTTATGTGCTGTGTGTGTTAGGTCACTGAACTAGTTGTATTAGAGTCAACCATCAAGTCCTTGCAAAGAAAACAATCCTTAAACATCAAGAACATAAGCCAGAAAATCATTCTTAATCAGTGTCCATTCCAAGCTCTGTTGAAGGAGACCTCTTGTGCTGTGTTTGTTCTCTTTCCTGCAAGGGCCTAGAAGGAGATTACAAACACTGCTTTTTTGTTTTTAAAACAAAAAGGGGGAATTATGGATCCTCAGAGATAGAAGACAGCCTTGCAGGTGCTGTTTGTCTGTTCCTTGTTTTCTTGCAAGAGGTCAAGGGGAGGCGAGCCCCACTGACCAATGATAGTGATGTGTTAGTTTATTAACCAATAAGAGTTTCTTTTCTGTACTTTTCACGTATCGGTCTATAAAAAAGACCTGAGGTAATAAACCGAGAGAAATTCTCCTGATCGACTCACAAGAGACTTCTCGCTGTTCCTAATAGAGCGACATCCATCCTGGTTTTTTATGTCCTCTTTAAATTTAACATGGTATTTTCCAATTGTCCTATGGTGCTCTGGTTTGTGTCATGGTTATCTTATCACTAAGAGAATTCAGTCAACGGAGAAGGAGAGTATAATGATTGCCATATGTTGCCACTGAAGATGAATAGATCACACAGACACAGGTCGAGGTGTGGTGACAACAAGAGAGAGTTTATATTTCCTCCCAGGATTTATAGGCTTTTGACCACGGCCAGAGATTGGATGGTCAGGACAACACTTTCTCACTGCACTGGCCATAAGAGATGCCCATCACAAGACGTGTAACTGAAAGAATGTGCACATATCTATGTTTACAGTTACTGTCCTGGGAAAGTCTTTAGAAAACTATGTTAGGAAGCTCAGAAGCTGAGTTTTCAGGGCGACATATCACCCTTTTTGGTTTAACAGAAAGAAAAGAAAAAAGAAAAATGAACAAAGACACTAGCAACATTATAAACAATCAAAAGAATAAATAATAGGAAAATACAATACTCCATACAATCAGAAGGCTGTAATTTCAGGGTGATATCTCACCCTTTCGTCATTACAAAAAAAAAACCCAAAACCCAGAAAAACAACAGAAACCCCAAAAAATAAATGAAACAAATGTCCAACATCAACACGTGCTTGTGGATGGCTCTCAATTTGGTCACGGAGGCAGAATCCATGGCCAAATTGAAAGGTGCCTGGGAAAACCTATGAAATCCTATGACAGCAGCCTGTAATTCTATCAATTGGGCTAATCCAGCCTCATGACTCCCTAAAAAAAACCCCAAAAAACAAAACAGCGACATCAATGGAAAGATTAATGTAATAAACTTGATGAGCAGAAACTGCTCGCAGAACCTCCTCCAGCACCTACTGTGCCTGCGGGGTCAGTGCCAGAGGTGACTTTAAAATCAGAGTCCCCCTTTAATAGACAAAACAAGGGAGATAGTTGTGTCGTGGTCAGTCCCATATAGGGACACAACCATGTAAAAGTCCATTAATATCTGGACATCATTCATGCAGTGTCTGCACTGAATGCAAAAAAAATTATTGCACCTCCAAATGCGGGACTGTTTGTCCCAAAAATTATTTTGACCCTCAAATAATTTCAGGGAGGTTGTAGAGATGAGCAGCAGGAAACTGCTTGCAAACTCCAGGGAGGGCTAGAGCCCCATATCATCGGCAAATGCCAGCAAATTTTCACAAGCCTTATGGCAAAAATCTCCATTGATATCTCTGTGTGTGCTCAGCATTAATGATAGCTGGCACCAGAAAGGCAAATTTCAGTCTGTCATCGGAATGCCAAGGAATCATAAAAAACAATCCTTCAGATCCACGGTGAGGACTAGCCAATCTGCGGGAAGCATGGCAGGTGAAGGCATGCTAGCCTGCAACATCCCCATGCTTTCCATCATAGCATGAACTTTCTGGAGGTATTGTAGCAGCCTCCATTTCCCAGACTTCTTCTTGATACAGAAAACAGGAATGTCCCAGGGACTGGTTGAAACTCCAGATCACTGTGATCCAACTGTTCCTGCATCAAGTCACGGAGGGTGACTAGTCTATCATGAGAGAAGACAACAGAAAATCATGAACAAAGAGTCAGTCTCAAGTTCTTCTTTGCGTAGAATGTGTCAGCATCGGGTCCAAGGGTCACTCCAGGGGCCCGTCAGCAAACCTGACAATCGTGATGTCCATGCCATTGTCAAAAACCCTTGGAGGCTAATCTCTGACAGCATCTCACCAAGGATGGACAGGGTGCAGACCGTTCAGGATGATGCCTGGCTGTCAGAACAGCAGTCCAGTGACCCAGGGAGGTCCAGGGAACCCGAAGCCACCATCTCCCCGCAGCTGGTTCTCAGCTCTGCGAACACAAGACTCAAAAGGCACAAGATGAGCAAATCCAGATCCCACAGGGATAGGAACAGGAGGGGTGAGTGTGGAACCCATGGCAGAAATGCACCCCAGGAAATCTGAATGAACGTCCCCTAGGTGAACAATGATGCCTTGAGCAGTAATATTCAACCATGCCACAAGAAGAGCACTCATGCCCTCACCCACCAGGCCAAAGCATTCGGAAGCACATGGAATGCCTGATATGCTCAGCTGCACAGTCATTTGACAAGAGGACAAGGTCCACAGGCCAGCCGAAGAAGCTCCAGCAGCCTGGGACCTTTTTCCCGTGGAGGCCACCAGCTTCGTCCCCGCGGCAGCACCACCGGAGCCAGTGGTAAACAGTGCAGGACCTTGGTCTGCCGCGGCTGCAGGAGGCGACGGGGGAGGGCCGCCTCCAGCCGCAGGCTCGGGCGATGCCCGGGAACCCGAGGCGGGGTGGCTTGGAGCCAGATCGGCACGGCCCGCCTGCAGCACCGGGAGGGACCGAGGTGCCGGTAAAGGCACAGCCTGCGAAGCCACGGCACCGTCCTGCTCTGCTGCCAGGGAACAACCCGGGCTCCCAGGAGGGGAGTTCCAAAAAGCGGTGCCGGCCGCTCCTCCACTGGAACAGCGTGCGCGGCTGCTGGCGCAGAGCCTGGACCCGGCCCGTCCCCCACCGCGGGGCAGGGCATGGCCCAGCCGCAGCAGGGACATGGGACCAACCCTGAGGTATCACCCAGAGCCAGCGCAGCCCCCCGTTCAAACACCCCCCCATCGGTCTGCGCTGGGAGGGCACACGAAAGAGGCAACCCCTCCCCGGGCTTACACTGCCGGGGCGCCGGCCGAGGCAGGGTCACACCCACTGGTCCCGCAGTGCCCCCGTTCAACCCACTGGGGGCCCCAGCGATCCCGGGGGAGCCGACCTCGGGACCCCACCTCAGAACACCGCCGCACCTTCGCCAGATCCCCAGCAGCCGAACCAGCCAGGGCTTATAATAGACCAGCAGAGCCTCGAGGAAGGAATCACCTAAAGCGTCCCAAGCCGACTGCGAAAAAATCGCTTCAACCACAGGGAAAAACCCCTCAATTCTCCCATACTCACACAATCACTGAAAGTCAGCATACGAAACATCAATCCCTCTCTGATCAAACACCGCATGCCATAATTCCATAACCAGGCCCTCCGTAAGAGAGAGTTCAAAACCATCCATAGCCACAGGCTAGATACTACCCTGTAACACATGTGCAAGACGGCGAGGTCCCCAGATGTTGCCGCTGAAGATGAATATATCACACGGACACAGGTCAAGGTGTGGTAAAAACAAGAGAGAGTTTATTTTTCCTCCCAGGATTTATAGGCTTCTGACCACGGCCAGGGATTGGATGGTCAGGATAACATTTTCTCACTGCACTGGCCATGAGAGATGCCCATCACAAGATGTGTAACAGAAAGAATGTACACATATCTATGTTTACAGTTACCGTCCTGGGAAAGTCCTTAGAAAACTATGTTACCAAGCTCAAAAGCTGAGTTTTCAGGGCGACAGCCATACACCATGTATTTTGGTTACACAGAGGTGTTTTAATACCCAGTATTTAGTTAAGGCCTATAATATCATATATTCACCACACTACTATTTCTTTAAGCTGTGCAGTACGTAGTTAAGCTGGTAGATTACGTTATGCTAACAAACAGCTAAATAAAGGCATATATGATACTATATCTAAATACTTATGATCAATGCAGAAACCAATATATATATGAAAACCAATATCATATTGCAGTCCTTTTTAACAGTCCACAAATGTGAGGAACCACCTAATTATCTTACATTATTCTCTGAGTTAGTTGCAAGAATAAAAGCATTTTAACCTCTCATAGTCTCTATTTCAATATTATGCTATGGCCTAAGATATATTTATCACACTACTATTTATATAAACTATACAGTGCCTGCATAAACTGACAGATTATACTATACCAAAAAGCAGTTTAAATAAAATATAAATTGTACCATATAAAAATCTTTGTGATTAATAATAGGCAAAAGCTAATACATAAATGTGAAAGCCAATACTATATTGTCATCTATAACATTTTTTTTACAACTATTACTACTTGAATTAAGAAAACAGTGGGGAAAACACTGTTATGAATGGAGAGGGGAGTTCTAAACAAGTTTCTGCCTCTGCCCAGGCCTCTGTCAGTCAATGGTATCTTTACTGAGGCAGCCAGCACCCCAAAACCCACTCTTGTTTGCAAATTCCTAATAATGGTCTATTAAGGTCAACTACAAAATTAATAATTTATTTAGTTGACAAAAATTTAACAGACATAAGACTTTAACAGAATATGCAGCAGTTACATAGGGATGGATCGTGGTCGTCTGTCCTTCTGGATTCTTAATTAACAGAGGTTTGCTACTTAAATATCTTTGTGTGTTACCTCTGAGGCCAGCAACAACAGATTCTACAGCTGTGATGGGCTAAGACTGAGGCCATGTATTAGCAGATATGATGAAACTGGAGACCTAAGAGTTAAAGAGGTAGCTGACAGGACACTGAGGAATGCTGAAAATTTACTGTGCTTACAAAGACAGGATGAGAGCAAGGCTGTTCTGAGATAAAACAGGAGCCAGGACTCGCAAGCAGGATGGGGGTGATAGTAAAAGATTTTAAAATCATAGAATATTCGGGGAGTTAGAAAGAAAGTTAGGCTTGACAAGCCCTGGGAAAAGTGTTAAAAGTAGGCCCGGGAAAATGTTAGACCTTGTGAAACTGCACCTGTGTAGTCAGTATATGATAAATTATATAACTGTTAGATGTGATTAGATATAATTATTGTTTAAAGATCATGAGAAACTATGATAGGGGGTGTTAGGGGGTTGAGGGAGGATCACGAGAAATCCATGCCTGGGTAAAATCAATACCTACAAGAGAACAATGTAAGTTTAATAATTAATATGTAAGTTATATAACGATAGAGTATAAAAACATGTTGTGCTCAAAACCAAATCAGGTCAGATTTGGGTATGTGTACCCTTGATGCCCAGAGCTCTTTAATAAAGCACCTTCATATAATCACTCAGTGATTATGTGTTCCTGAACACTAACATTTTGGCGACCCTAAATAGGACTCTGAGTGCTGCTGAGCGAGTTCACAACCCAATCACGCTCAAGCCAGCACCGAGGGATTCTCAGGGAGTCCACTGGCCATGACCTACTCTGCTACTCACAACATCCCCAGGAGAAGAGGTAAGGTGTAACTTTTCTCTAAAAAGTCCTTTTTCTGTTTCTCTGATTCTGCTGCTTTTCTTCTGTATTTTTCTTTCTCTTCCTGGATTTCTCAGTCTCCTTTGGACTGAATTCTTTTGGGATCCTCCCTCATGGGGAGCCCTGCTTATCTCAGTTCTTATGATTTGAAGAAAACTCCCGAGCTAGTTAGAATCTTGTTTCTCGTGTTTATTAAAAGGTCATCTCAAAACTTGACAGGTCTCTCCAGGCTGGCTGTACAAGGTTATATCTTTGCAATCTGGTACATTTCTTTCTTCTGATGGTACAACAAGGTTTTGTGGTACACTTCGTGTTTGAAAGCACAAAATGGCCCCGAACAACGCCACTCTTTTATCTTTATACCTATTTTTACCCAATTAACAATAGGCACGTATATTAATTTTCTTAATGACCCAATTGTTGTAGTGCAGTTAGGAAAAATGGCATGACCCAAAGAATGTACCCCCGAAAATGTAGGCTTGTAAGTTCTTTCCCTTATCTTGTTCTCCCCAGATTCCCTTATTGGTTGTGTAAATCTCCCACACCCCCTTCCCCTTTCCTGAAAAAGGGGTGTCTCTCATACCTCTTCCTCTTTCCCTCCTGCCATCTCACCCCGAAGGATCCCAAGGAATAAAACTGCAACTGCCATCTCAGCAAAGGGAAAGAGCCCTGTTTTTAGGGCCTTGTCTGGCAAGCTAAAACTACCTCCCCAGCTTCCCTGCCTGCTGCAGGGTGGACAGTGGTAACAGAGAGGTGGGGGACAAAGTTATAATAGCACCCAATGACCCATCTTCTGTATGCTGCACTGCGGCATTTTCTGTCCAATCACTTACTATCACACCAAAACCTCTAGAAGAACATGAAGAAGAAAGAAGGACAAGAGACAACACCCTAAATCCTCCATCTTTTCTTCTGTTCTCTAAACTAACTTTTTCACCCAGTGACTTAAGAAAACTTTCTAATCTACACACACTTTTAGCTTTTTCTAACTTTAACAGTTGTTTTCATGTTTCACCATGAAAACATGCTTATGAATTGCATGTTATATGAAATTCAGTGTTTTTCTGGATCTTAGAACTAAGTATCAGAAACAAGGGCACACACTCTGTAACTCAGACTCCAACATAAGGTGCTTTTCCTTTGGTTTAGTTGCCTGCCAATAAGACGCAACGAAAGCTAAACTTGGTTGGGCTAAAGGAATTCCTGGTGGTATTGCCTAGGTGCCGGCTGTCAGACAACTGCAAAAGCATCACAGGTTCGTCATTTGTGGTATATTGTACTTGCAATACGGAGAAGCTTAAAGGAATCTTGGGCAGCAATGCTCCCATACTGGGTACTACTCCTTTGGGGTGCTTATTAGCACATTGGAAACATGGTAACTTTGGGGAAGAGTTACATAAGGCTAAGTTGATTGATTATTATGATGCATGGTGGCCAGGATATGTCCTGGATAGTGAGGAAAAGTGGCCGAGGAATGGGTCTTTGCAATATAACACCATTTTACAGTTGATGTTGCTCTGTAAACGAGAGGGGAAGCGGGATGAAGTTCTGTATTGTTGATTTGTTTCTCTACCTGCTTGATAAGCCAGAATGGCAGGCTGAATGTGGATTGATGGTGGTTAAGGCATGTGTGAGTGATAAATGTGAGGTTTGTGTAAAAGAGAAGTGTTTAAAACACCTGGCACTAAAAGGAAGTTTGTGTTGGGGGAACAATATGGATGTTGATTTGCAGGTGGCTCTAACAGAACCGAAAGAATCTGACTGTTTCGTCTGCCCCTACTTCATCCAATCCTATTTTGCCTAAACCTATCTCACCTAATCCTACTTCACACTTCCCTCTTTACCCTTCTATCCTGCCTACACCAGATCTCTCTTCTTCAGGAGATGATCAAAATTTAATTGTAATACAAGGAAAAAGGAACCCAGATTTCAGAAGGAGTGACAAAGGTGGTCGTGGACTGAGTGGAGGCGGGTTTGGCAGGGGCCGTGAAGGACCAGTCATGCAAGGGTTAAGCTTAAATCAGTGTGTGTATTGTAAGCAGGAGGGGCATTGGAAAAGAGAATGCCCAAACGACCAGTTTAACCAGGTCATTCGGTTCCAGCAGGAAGATGTTGCCAAGGCTATGGTACTGGGAAAGTACAGCAGCTGACTAGTATCAGAACAGAAGTGAGTACAAGAACCTTTAGTAACGATACAATTGGGAGACAAAGAAGTGAAATTCTTGGTGGATGTGGGGGGCTACATATTCTGTATTAAATTACCTGAAAGGGCAAATTGGGGGCCAAACAACAATAGTTGGGGCCACAGGGAAGGAGGAGAACCGGCCATCCTTGCGAGCCCTGGATTTGTGCTTTGGGAACAAAGTTTTAACGCATTAATTCTTATATGTGCCTGAGTGTCCAATTCCACTTTTAGGAAGAGATTTATCGGCAAAACTTGATGCAGTAATAACTTTTGAGAATCGGGAACTTTTAATGAAAATACCTGAATCAAAGACAGGACAAATTATAATGATAAAAGAAAAACCAGTCCCTACTATCCCTAGGGAAGTAGAGGATGCAGTAATTCCCTCTGTATGGGAAATAGATATACCAGGAAAATCTAAATTGTCGCAACCGGTACATGTGGAATTAAAAGAAGGGACAAAGGCTGTACGGGTCAAACACTATCCCATAAAGCCAGAAGCACGGCAAGGAATAGTAAATATTATTGATAAATTTTTGAAATACCAAATTTTAGAAGAATGTGAATCAGAATTTAAACACCAATATTCCCAGTGAAGAAACCAAATGGTAAGTACAGACTAGTACAGGATTTGAGAGCAATAAATGGAATAACTAATAATATTTACCCAGTGGTAGCTAATCCTTGCACATTGTTAACATCCATAAAAGAGAAATATAAATGGTTTACTGTAATTGATTAAAAAGATGCCTTTTTTCTGCATACCTCTAGACAAAGAAAATAGGAAAGTGTTTGCCTTTTGTTAGAGTCTAGAATACAGAGTGTGTGCCCTTGTTTCTGATACTTAGTTATAAGATCCAGAAAAACACTGAATTTCATATAATATGAAATTCATGAGCATGTTTTCATGGTAATACATGAGAACAACTGTTAAAGTTAAATAGAAAAAACTAAAAGTGTAAATGTGTAAATTAGAAAGTTTTCTTAAATCACTGGGTGAAAAAGTTAGTTTAGAGAACAGGAGACAAGATGGAAGATTTAAGGTGTTATCTCTTGTCCCTTTTTCTTTTTTCTTCATGTTCTTCTCCTAGAAGTTTTTGAGTAATAGTAAGTGATTAGTTAGAAAATGCCCCAGTGCAGCACATAAGTGAAGGGTCATTGAGTCATTAAGAAAAATAATGTCTATTGTTAATTGAGTAAAAATAGGTATAAAGATAAAAGAACTACGTACTTCGAGGCCATTTTGTGCATCAGACACAAAGTATGCCACTAGGCCTTGTTTGTACCATCAAAAGAAAGAAATGTACCAGATTGCAAAGATATAACCTTGTGTAACCAGCCTGGAGAGACCTGTTAAGTTTTGTGATGACCTTTTAATAAACGAGAAACAAGATTCTAACGAGCTCGAGAGTTTTCTTCAAATCATAAGAACTGAGATAAGCAGAGCTCCCCACGAGTGAGAATCCCAAAAGAATTCAGTCCAAAAGAAGCTAAAAAATCCAAGAAAATAAAGAAAAAAACAGAAAAAAATGCAGCAGAACAAGAAAAACAGAAAAAAGAGTTTTTAGAGAAAAGTTACACCTTTGAGTGGGAGAATCCAGAAAACAGAAGGAAAACTCAGCTCACTTGGACATGACTTCCACAAGTATACAAGAACAGTCCAACCCTATTTGGAAGTCAGCTGGCTAAAGAGCTGGAGATTTGGACTGGGAATGGGCAAGTACCGAGAGAACAATACCTGCTGTTGCAGTATGTTGATGATATACTGATAGCTACAGAAGAGAAAACAACCTGCATAAAGGTAACAATTGAAATTTTAAGTCAACTGTGAATGGGAGGATATAAGGTGTCTAAAGAAAAGGCAAAAATTGCCTAGCAGACTGTGATTTACCTGGGATATGAAATCTCACAAGAGCAACGAAAGCTGAGTACTAACCGTACTCAAGCTATTTGTGCTATTCCAGAACCCCAGAACTTACACGAGCTGCGAGTTTTCCTTGGAATGACCAGATGGTGCCGCCTGTGGATCATGGACTATGGACTAATTGCAAAACCCCTGTATGAAGCCCAGAAGACGCAGCTGTTTACCTGGGGTAAACCACAGAATGAGGCTTTCTTCAAACTAAAGGAGGCATTGATAACTGCTCCGGCGTTAGGATTACCTGATTTATGCAAAGATTTTCAGCTGTTTGTGCATGAAAGACTGCACCTAGCACTGGGATTGCTGACCCAACATTTGGGGAGCTGGAAAAGGCTGGTAGGCTACTTTTCCAAACAACTTGACAACGTGAGTGCGGGATGGCCCTCATGTCTGCGGGCAGTTGCAGCCACTGTGATGCTGATACAAGAAGCTAGAAAACTCACGATGGGTAGACACATATGGTAACCACTGTTTTAGAATGAAAAGGGGGCCATTGGCTATCCCCAAGTCGAATGATGAAATTCCAGGTAGTTCTAACGGAGCAGGATGATGTAACATTGAAAACAACTAACCTTTTGAATCCAGTCTTGTTTTTAGGTACAACAGTTGAAGAAGGCCCATTGGAGCATGATTGTGTGGAAGTGATAGAACGCACCTGTTCAGCTAGAGCAGATCTGAAAGATGTCCCACTAGAACAGCCAGACTGGGAAATGTTTACAGATGGAAGCAGTTCTGTGGAGAATGGGAACAGATATGCTGGATACGCAGTAACAAAATAGATGCAGTGGTAGAGGCAAAGGCCTTGCCAGCAAACACATCTGCCCAATGAGCAGAATTAGTTGCCTTACCTGGGGCACTAGAGCTGAGTGAAGGGAAGAAAGTAAATATCTGGACTGATTCAAAATACGCTTTTGAAGTGGTGCATGTACATGGGGCATTGTGGAAAGAAAGAGGACTGCTGTCTTCTCAGGGCATGCACATTAAACATCAAGATGCAGTCCTGCAATTGATAAAAGCAATACAAAAACCTGAACAAGTGGCAGTTATGCACTGCAAAGCACACCAATCAGGAAACTCCAAAATTTGTGAGGGGAATCGAAAGGCAGACTGGACAGCTTGACTGGTTGCTCGAGAAGTTCAAACAACAATGACATTGATATCTTTAAAAGTTAATGTATCTCAATTCGATTTGCCTCCAAAACCGAAATATTCAGTAGAAGATGAGAAATTGGGATGTTTGCTAAATGCACAAAAGAATTCAGAAGGGTGGTATGTAACTGCACAAATAATGGTACCCCCCTTGATAATGAGAGAAGTTCTACAAAATAAACATAACAAATGTCATTGGGGTGCAGAGGCATTGGTAAAATTGCTAAAGCAAAAATTAATCTCGGTACGGATGCTAACAATTGCAAAATCAGTAATGTCAAAATGTGAGATCTGCTTGAAAAACAACCCAGTGGCTAAATGACAGGCACAGCTAGGGACAATTAGGATAGGAATAGAACCAGGAGACTATTGTCGGGTGGATTTTGTAGAATTGCCAAGGACTCGAGGATACAAATATCTGTTAGTGGGGGTTGACACATTTTCAGGATGGTCAGAAGCCCTTCCCTGTCGCACAAATCAAGCAAAGGAAACAGTTAAATGGTTACTACAGATCATTCCCAGGTTCAGGGTACCCCTAGGGATATCACCAGATAAGGAGCCCCATTTTATAGCCACAATAGTAAGAGAAGTAAGTAGATTGCTGGGAATAACCTGGGACCTCCACATGCCATGGAGACCCCAGTCAAGTGGACAGGTAGAGAAAATTAATCAGACACTAAAGAGGCAAATCAGTAAAATATGCCAAGAAACCAAATTGCAGTGGCACCAAGCTTTGCCAATAGCGCTGTTAAGGATTCAGATAAAACCAAGGAGTGGAATGACAGTCAGTCCTTATGAGATATTGTATGGGAAACCATATGAATCTCCTGAACCTATCCCAAATCTAACTGTAGATGTAGAATATGACATCAGTTGCAACAAATAGAGCATGGAGCACAGGAAGAGCAAGAGGATTTGATGACAAGTTGGTTAGGCAAAATCTTCAAAGGGTTAGGGTGGAATGTGAGTTCATGGATTAAATCTATCATTGAGAGTGTGATAATCTTGCTAATTGTATTCTTAGCAATTTGGTTAGTTTACATCATCTTAAAAGGAGAAATACAGAAGAAAATATCCTGGAACCAGAAAATAATAAAGGCACTGGCACGAGATCCACATCCACCATCTTCTGGTTATCCCGTTCATGACAGCATCCAGGACAATGTTTACATCAATCATGGATTTGAAGAACATCAAGTATAAACTCAAAAACCAAAGACTGTACCAAGTGAAAACATTTGCACTTATAGTGAAGTGAAAATGCTTTCAAAGGAGGGGGGAATGATAGTAAAAGATTTTAAAATCATAGACTATTCGGGGAGTTAGAAAGAAAGTTAGGCTTGACAAGCCCTGGGAAAAGTGTTAAAAGTAGGCCCGGGAAAATGTTAGACCTTGTGAAACTGCACATGTGTAGTCAGTATATGATAAATTATATAACTGTTAGATATTATTAGATATAATTATTGTTTAAAGAATCATGAGAAACTATGTTAGGGGGTGTTAGGGGGTTGAGGGAGGATCATGAGAAATCCATGCCTGGGTAAAATCAATACCTACAAGAGAACAATGTAAGTTTAATAATTAATATATAAGTTATATGACGATGGAGTATAAAAACATGTTGCACTCAAAACCAAGTGGGGTCACATTTGGGTATGTGTACCCTTGACGCCCAGAGCTCTTTAATAAAGCACCTTCATATAATCACTCAGTGATTATGTGCTCCTGAATGCTAACAGGGGTACAAGGCTCTTCCAAGGCTACTTGCGATAAGAGATATTCTCTAGACCCCTGAGCCAGCAAAAGCTCATCTCGCGGTCCGGAATGCGACCAGGGTACTAAGGCGCATGCTCCAAAGACAAAATTGAAAAGTTCAAATGAGAGGAAGAGCTTGGAAGCCTTCATCAGAGACCACCAACAACTCCCGAATTGGGGAGGCACAAGCGCAGACAGGACCTAGAGCTAATTACCATATCAAGCGGGACTAGGCAGGCCTAGGAAATTAATATGTATTAGGTGTATCGTGTAATCCTAGATTGTAGAGAATAAAAGGGGAACAGTCATTACTTTTGGTGCATATGCCTTTGGGAATGATTCCTCATACGCCCAGCGCTGAATAAAATATAAATATACTTTACAACTTTAACAAGTTTTGGAGTCTTTCCGCACATCAATGGTAGCAACATCTGTTCCGGTATCTATCATCCCACTGACTTTAATGTGGGATGGGTTTATTGGGAGACTGCCAGCTTATTCACGAGTCTTCACAGAAGTAAAAGTGAACACTGTTTATTTCTATCTTTAGCACACCTTTTATAGGGTTTGCCAGGTTCTGCGGGCTAAGCAAGTTACTATTGGCTAATGCACAGAGGTTTACATTTTTTCTCTTATACACAAGGATATTGTTTTGCTTTACTCTCTTCTGCAGGAAGGTTTCAAGGAGTTTAGTCTTTAATATCACGACTTATTCCAGAGGCTGGTTTGTGCAGACAGGCCTTTCATGCCCACCTTCTGTTAAAATATTATCTACATGGGTTTGCCTGAGGCATTATGAGAGTACAAACCATATTTAGTCTTCCATCATTTATGACCTGAGTCCAGTACACTTGAGGTTCTCCAGTCGATCCGAAACCTCGGTTTCCTTGCAGCTCTGGGTCAGTTTTAGGAACATAGGACTTAAAAGGTACTAGCTGAGAAATGCAAGTTTTAGCTGGGATGTTCTGAGGACTTGCTTGCTAGGCCACACACAGAGGAATTCAGTTTCTCATGCGCCCTTGCGTCTGCTTAGGGGAAAGTCTTTGGACTGCCAGCAGAGACTGCCAGGTGCTGCTGAGCCCCCACCCACCACTGTTAGCATTCAGGAACACATAATCACAGAATGATTATATGAAGGTGCTTTATTAAAGAGTTCTGGGCATCAAGGGTACACATATCCAAATCTGACCCCACTTGGTTTTGAGCTGCATATTTTTATACTCTATTGTTATATAATTTACGTATTAATTATTAAACTTACATTGTTCTATTGTTTTCCTGGGTTGATTATGATGTTAAATTGTATCCCCATTCATCCACCTAACCCAGACACAGGTTTTGTATTCTTAAAATTTCATCTAAGAGTAAAAGTGAGTGGAAAAGAAGCACCGAGTCTGTTATCAGAGACTGTACTTGCTCCCCCCACATCCCAGATGGGGTTTTGACTACAGCACAGACAGACAACAAGACACAGATCGCCTTGGCTTTCCAACTAGCCGGAGCAGAGAGGTCTTCCTGGACTGTTTTCTTTCCCTTTTCCTTGAAACGGATTGAACCTGCTCTGGACTGGGAACTCGAGGGAACACTGGGAGCTTGCACCAGTGGACTACCGGGATCCCGGCCTGGGCAGCAGCATTTTCCAGTGCCAGAGGGATTGAAAACAGAGCGAACACTCACAGGAAAGAGACTCTCTGAAGTTTGTCATCTCTTCAGGGCGGTGAGAGGTTTTGTAATTTAATATTGTTAATTCTTGTGCTGGGTAGTGCTGTGCCTGTTAAATAAACAGGTTTTTCCACTTCTCTCAGAGAAATCTCTTCCCAAACCAGTTGGGGGGTGGGAGAAAGGGGACAAGGGAGTTTGCTTCCCAGGAGGGGCCCCATTGGAAGTTTTCTCCCAATTTTGCCCTAAACCAGGACAAATACATTCATTGGCGCCCAACGTGAGGCACGAGAGAGTGGAAAAACCCTATACTGATTGTACTGAAGTGACAATTACTTTGTATTAAGATAAGATAAAGCAGTCCCAAAACATCCAGCCATGCTGTTTGAATTAATAATGTCTTTTGGGGTGCAGGCCTTCATGTGTTTCTGGTCGCTAGGTTTTTTGAGGTTTTAATACCTTTATGGTCCCTTGGTTTATTTTCTTATCCAGAACTAGCCCCGGTATTGTCCCTAACACATAGCTTTTACAGTAGAGGGGCACGAATTTGAATAGCTATTGGGCTGGGCCTAGTGATTATGATTTCTAAGAAGTTTATTCAGGTGCTGGAGTCTGTTCCAGGTATAAAGGATTCATGGGTATGGTTATGCATCCAGTTTGTTAGAGGAGGAGCAGGGGATGAGGCTTTTCAACCTTTCCTTTCCTTCTTCTCATCTGAATCTGTTACATCACTATTGGAGAGTGTTCAGTTTCCCCTGAATGTTAAAGAGACCATCTTTCTGGCATTTAATCTGACAAGTTTCCTCTATACAGTCTTCAGCCTCTTTAGAATGAGGGCTGAGATTTCTAGAGGGACTGATGAGACCCCTGAACCAGGCATGGAAAAACCTGAGTGGTGTAGAGAATAGGAGGATATGGGGCAAATTCTGAAGCAATTTTCTGACCCTATAGTTTGGAACTTTCCACATGAACAAATTCAGAATCCAGCTGAGGTGGGGAAATACCTGAAAGAGAAGTGTCATGATGATTCCAAGGAAAAAAAGATCATTGCAGTAAGCTGGGCCCTAGCATATGCTTATCGTACATTGCTGGATACTGTAGAGCAGCAAACAGGACAAAGGGGACAGGGAGATAAATTAACAGTTACCCTAGTTACTCAGGGTGCAGCAAACCTCCCAGTTACAAAGCTGGTAGCTAAACCAGACAGCAAGCCTCAACCAATGGCTGTTGCTACTAGCACAAGAAGTGGAAAGTGCACAGACAAAACCGATTGACCAGTAGATGATGATGATGATGATGCAGGAGAAGGACCCTCAATGCCTCCTGACATAAAATCAAGAGTCAAAGCAACTGGCACAAGATCAGAGGTGAATATTGAGTCCTTTTCCCTGAAAGACCTTTGTGGCCTGAGGAAGGACTACACTCAATGACCTGCTGAATCTATAATTAGTTGGTTAGTCCGTCTGTGGGACGCCGCAGGTGAAGCTACAGTTCTGGATGGCACTGAAGCGAGGCATCTGGGATCCCTGTCACACGATCCGGTTATCGACCAGGGGATGATGAGGGGGGATAACCCTCACAGTCTCTAGGCATGGGTCCTGGAAATTGTAGCTCAAAGATATCTGTGTGTAGATGATCTCTACATGCAGCAAACACAGTGGAAAACCATCAAACAAGAGATCCAACGCCTGAGAGAAATGGCAGTGGCAGAGATTGTCTTTTCAGATGACATACTAACTAAGAATCCAGACTTGGTGCCATGTACATCCGTGATGTGGTGAAAATTGGTACGACTTGGGCCACAAGAATATGCATCTGCTTTAGCAATGATGAAGCGGGATGAAAGGGAGGAGACCGTGCTGGATATGGCGAAGAAGCTTCGAGCATACGCAGATGCCGTGCATGGCCCCACACATGCAAGAATCGCAGCTGTGTAAACACGTCTGCAGAAATTAGTAGAAGAGAATCACAAGAAACTTAGAGAAGAGATGAAAGAGGACCTTCTCCAAATCTCAGCAGTACAGATCAGAGGTCCTGGTACTCAAAGCAGACGTTCCCCAGATCAGGAGAGAAGGTATACCCCACGAGCTGAGCTGTAGTTCTTCCTGCGTGATTGTGGAAAAAACATGAGGAGATGGGATGAGAAATCTACTGCGGCTCTGGCACAACGGGTGCGTGAATTGAAGGAAGAGAAGAGTCACAAAAGAAGTTTCACCAAAAGAGAAGCAGCTCCCGTTGCCCGTAGCCGAACTGCCAGGTATGATGATGATGACTTGTTTGATCCCCTTGAAGGAACTTCCAAAACATATACCCAAGGAAAGGATAACCAAGCTTAGAAGGGCCCTGCCTCTAGCCAGGTAGAGGCTAAGAAAAATTGTGTTTTTTAAACTGTGTGGATTCGTTGGCCTGGCACATCAGAACCACAAAAATCTGAAGCTTTAGTTGATATTGGCGCACAGTGCACATTAATACCATCAAAACATGTGAGGGCAGAATCTGTTTCTATTGCTGGCGTGACAGGGGGATTGCAGGATTTTACCTTGGAGGAAGCAGATGTAAGCCTGACTGGAAGTGAGTGGAAGAAACACCCTATTGTGACAGGCCCAGAGGCCCCATGCATTTTGGGCATAGACTACCTCTGAAGTGGGTATTTTAAGGACCCAAAGGGATTCAGGTGGGCATTTAGGATAGCGGCTGTGGACACAGAGGGTGTCCAGCAACTGAACACCTTGCCTGGACTGTCCGAGAATCCATCTACAGTAGGATTTCTGAAGGTGAAAGAACAGCAAGTACCAATTGCCACCTCGACGGTGCATCGCCGACAGTATCGGACAAATCGAGATGCTGTGATCCCCATCCATAAGATGATCCAAGAGCTGGAGAGTCAAGGGGTAGTCAGCAAAACCCACTCACCCTTCAACAGTCCCATTTGGCCTGTGTGTAAATCTGAAGGAGAATAGAGACTGACTGTGGACTATCGTGCGTTGAATGAAGTGACTCCACCACTGAGCGCTGCTGTGCCGGACATGCTGGAGCTCCAGTACGAGCTGGAGTCCAAGGCAGCAAAGTGGTACGCCACTATTGACATTGCTAATGCATTTTTCTCCATTCCCCTGGCAGCATAATGCAGGCCTCAGTTTGCCTTCACGTGGAGGGGAGTGCAGTACACCTGGAACCGACTGCCCCAGGGGTGGAAGCACAGCCCCACCATCTGCCATGGACTGATCCAGGCTGCCCTGGAAAAGGGTGAGGCTCCAGAACATCTACAATACGTTGATGACATCATTGTGTGGGGGAACACAGCAGCAGAAGTGTTTGAGAAAAGAAAGAAAATCATCCAAATCCTCCTGGAAGCTAGTTTTACCATCAAAAAAGCAAAGTTAAGAGACCAGCTTGTGAGATTCAGTTCTTGGGGGTAAAGTGGCAAGATGGATGGCATCAAATTCCTACTGATGTCATCAACAAGATCACAGCAATGTCTCCACCAACTAATAAGAAAGAAACACAAAGTTTCTTAAGTGCCATAGGGTTTTGGAGAATGCATATTCCTGAATACAGGCAGATTATGAGCCCTCTTTGCCTGATCACCCGGAAGAAGAATAATTTCCACTGAAGCCCTGAGCAGCAACAAGCCTTTGCTCAGGTCAAGCAGGAAATCGCTCATGCGGTAGCCCTTGGACCAGTCAGAACAGAACCAGATGTGAAGAACGTGCTCTACTCTGCAGCCGGGAGCCATGGTCTGCATGTCCTAGAGCCTTTGGCAGAAAGTGCCTTGTGAGACTCGAGACTGACCATTAGGATTTTAGAATCGAAGCTACAGAAAATATGAAGCCAATTACACCCCAACAGAAAAAGAAATTGTAGCAACCTATGAAAGAGTCCAAGTTGCCTCAGAGGTGATTGGCACTGAAGCACAACTCCTCCTAACACCCTGACTACCGATGTTAAAATAGATGTTCAAAAGAAAGATTCCCTCCACCCATCATGCAACCAGTGCCACATGGAGCAAGTGGATTGCTCTTATCACGCAGCATGCCTGTATTGATAAACTAAATCGCCCTGAAATTTTAAAAATAATTACAAACTAGCCTGAAAGTGAAAATATTGGTCTCATAGATGAAGAACAAGAGGAAGTGACAAGAGCTGAAGAAACTCCACCATATAACCAGCTGCCAGCAGAAGAAACACGCTACACTCTTTTCACTAATGGTTCCTGTCGCATCGTAGGGATGAACCGGAAGTGGAAAGCAGCCGTATGGAGCCCCACACGACAGGTTGCAGAAACCACTGAAGGAGAAGGTGGATCAAGTCAACTTACGTAAATCAAAGCTGTTCAACTGGCTTTGGATATTGCTGAAAGAGAGCAGTGGCCAAAGCTCTACCTCTACACAGATTCATGGATGGTAGCCAATGCTCTGTGGGGATGGTTAGAGAAGTAGAAAGAGGCTAATTAGCAGCGTAGAAAAAAACCAATTTGAGCTGCTAAAGAGTAGAAAGACATTGCTACCAGGGTAGGGAAACTACCAGTAAAAGTCCACCACGTAGATGCCCATGTCCCCAAGAGTAGAGCTAATGAGGAACACCAACATAATAGGCAGGTAAACAAGACTGCAAAAATACAAGTGTCAAAAATAGATTTAGATTTGGAACACAAAGAGAGTTATTCCTAGCTCGATGGGTTCATAATGCCTCAAGTCATCAGAGTAGAGATGCCATCTATAAGTGGGCATGAGACCGAAAGGTAGATTTAACCATAGACAGCATTTCTCAAGTTATTCATGACTGTGAGACGTGTGCTGCGATCAAACAGGCCAAGTGGTTGAAGCCGCTCTGGTATGGTGGGCGGTGGTCCAAATACAAGTATGAGAAAGTCTAGCAGATTGACTACATCACACTGGCCCAAACCCGCCAAGGCAAGCGCTATGTGCTCACAATAGTAGAAGCCACCACTAGATAGTTGAAAACTTACCCTGTACCTCATGCCACTGCCCTGAACACCATCTTAGAACTTGAAAAACAGATCCTTTAGAAGCATAGTACCCCTGAGAAGATTGAGTCAGACAATGGGACTCATTTCAAAAACAGCCTTATAAACACCTGGGCTAGGGAACATGGCATTGAGTGAGTGTACCATATCCCCTACCATGCACCTGCTGCTGGGAAAGTGGAGAGGTACAATAGGCTGTTAAAAACCACCTTAAAAGCACTGAGTGGAAGATCTTTTAAAAACTGAGAGCAACATCTAGCAAAGACCACCTAGTTAGTCAACACCAAAAGTTCCACCAACTGAGCAGGTCCTGCCCAGTCTGAGTCTTTGCATGTAGTAGATGGAGACAAAGTCCCAGTGGTACATGTCAGAAGTCTGTTAGGGAAGACGGTTTGAGTCAATTCTACCTCGAGTACAGATAAGCTTATTTGTGGGGTTGTCTTTGCTCAAAGACCAAGTTGTACATGGTAAATAATGCAAAGAGATGGAACAACACGATGTGTACTTCAAAGAGACCTGATCATTGGGTAAAAGGTTACTGCCATTGTCTGTACATTAAACCATGCAGACATGAAATAGAAGGAAATGTGTAAGTATGGAAAGTATGAGCAAGTGAAAGATGGTGTTTTGAGTGAGTAAAATGAGAGAGTGGGGAACCCTGCAGCTCTCCAGCTTGAGGCCTAGATTCAGTAGCTTGGTGTGAGACATGACAAGAGCATGATAGATATATTGCTTGCATTTTTTGGGTAGAACGGGGGGGAAGTTTTTATGTATGTATATGTGTGCAGAGTTAGAATATGTTAGCTTTAACAGTAAGTCGACAATATGGAGATAAGGGGTGAAATGTCCTGAGTTAATTATGATGTTAAATTGTATCCCCATTCGTCCACCTAACCCAGACACAGGTTTTGTATTCTTAAAATTTCATCTAAGAGAAAAAGTGAGTGGAAAAGAAGCACCGAGTCTGTTATCAGAGAGAGTACTTGCTCCCCCCACATCCCAGATGGGGTTTTGACTACAGCACAGACAGACAACAAGACACAGATCGCCTTGGCTTTCCAACTAGCCGGAGCAGAGAGGCCTTCCTGGGCTGTTTTCTTTCCCTTTTCCTTGAAACGGATTGAACCTGCTCTGGACTGGGGACTCGAGAGAACACTGGGAGCTTGCACCCGTGGACTACCGGGAGCCCGGCCTGGGCAGCAGCATTTTCCAGTGCCAGAGGGATTGAAAACAGAGTGAACACCTGTTGCCGCTGAAGGTGAATAAATCACACGGACACAGGTCGAGGTGTGGTGAAAACAAGAGAGAGTTTATTTTTCCTCCCAGGATTTATAGGCTTCTGACCACGGCCAGGGATTGGATGATCAGGATAACACTTTCCCACTGCACTGGCCATGAGAGATGCCCATCACAAGACGTGTAACAGAAAGAATGTACACATATCTATGTTTACAGTTACTGTCCTGGGAAAGTCCTTAGAAAACTATGTAAGGAAGCTCAGAAGCTGAGTTTTCAGGGAGACATCTCACCCTTTTTGGTGTAACAAAAAGAGAAGGAAAAAGAAAAATGAAGAAAGAAACTAGCAACATTATAAACAATCAAAAGGATAAATAATAGGAAAATACAATTGCCGCGGCGGCTCGAAAGCCCGGAGCACCGCGACTTCTCCCGAAGCAGCCTTGAGAAAGGCTGGCCCGAAGCGCATGTGAGCAGCTTCGAGCAGTCGAGTGATTTCAGCTCAGGCTCAGCGGTAGTAGAGTGATTTCTGCTCAGCCCGGCCCGGCTTGGCGGCGGCGGCGGCAGGCAACACAGGAAGAAGGGACGAGAATGCTGGTCCTGCGTTCCACCGAGGCAAAACCTTTTATTCAGGCAGAGCTTTGGCGAAGGGTGCCAGTAACAACGAATCTCCCGAACAGGGGAAAACCCGGGGTATTTATGGGGAAGGAGAGGGGCGGGGGGAGCCCGAGATACATGTATAGAGGTGGAACAGCAGGGGGGAGCACCAATGGGACACAACAGTTTAACATATCTAGCTCAAAGACCCCTGGGAGCGACACATTGTGTCTCCCTGACTAAAAGGTGTCTTGCCTTCAGGGCAGAGACAGGATCTCGGGCTGGGCAGGCTCCTCCGCACCCACATACAATACTCCATACAATCAGAAGGCTGTAATTTCATGGTGATATCTCACCCTTTCGTTATTTCTAAAAAAAACCAAAAACAAACAAAAAAACCCCAACAAAACCCAAAAATAAATGAAACAAATATCCAATATCAACACCTGCTTGTGGATGGCTCCCAGTTTGGTCATGGAGGCAGAATCCATGGCCAAATTGAAAGGTGCCTGGGAGAACTTCTGAAATGCTATGATAGCAGCCTGTAATTCCACCAATTGGGCTGATCCAACCTCATGACTCTCTAAACCTGCCACTCAGATCCATCCTTCCAGGTAGCAATGACATTTCCAGTGTTTTCATTGGCCAATGATACCTGTGGAATGCAAATCTGGAGTGGCAATGAAAAAAAAACAAAAAACAGCGACATCAATGGAAAGATTAATGTAATAAACTTGAGGAACAGAAACTGCTCGCAGAACCTCCTCCAGCACCTACTGTGCCTGCGGGGTCAGTGCCAGAGGTGACTTTAAAATCAGAGTCCCCCTTTAATAGACCCAACAAGGGAGACAGTTGTGTCGTGGTCAGTCCCATATAGGGACACAACCATGTAAAAGTCCATTACTATCTGGACACCATTCATGCAGTGTCTGCACTGAATGCAAAAAAAAATAATTGCACCTCCAGATGCGGGACTGTTTGTCCCAAAAATTATTTTGACCCTCAAATAATTTCAGGGAGGTTGTAGAGACGAGCAGCAGGAAACTGCTTGTAACCTCCAGAGAGGGCTAGAGCCCCATATCATCGGCAAATGCCAGCAAATTTTCACAAGCCTTATGGCAAAAATCTCCATTGATATCTCTGTGTGGGCTCAGCATTAATGATAGCTGGCACCAGAAAGGCAAATTTCAGTCTGTCATCGGAATGCAAAGGAATCATAAAAAACAATCCTTCAGATCCACGGTGAGGACTAGCCAATCTGCGGGAAGCATGGCAGGTGAAGGCATGCTAGCCTGCAACATCCCCATGCTTTCCATCATAGCATGAACTTTCTGGAGGTATTGTAGCAGCCTCCATTTCCCAGACTTCTTCTTGATACAGAAAACAGGAATGTCCCAGGGACTGGTTGAAACTACAGATCACCGTGATCCAACTGTTCCTGCATCAAGTCACGGAGGGTGACTAGTCTATCATGAGAAAGGACAACAGAATCTGCTGAACAAAGAGTCAGTCTCAAGTTCTTCTTTGCGTAGAATGTGTCAGCATCGGGTCCAAGGGTCACTCCAGGGGCCCGTCAGCAAACCAGACAATCGTGATGTCCATGCCAGTGTCAAAAACCCTCGGAAGCTAATCTCTGACAGCATCTCACCAAGGATGGACAGGGTGCAGACCCGTTCAGGATGATCCCTGGCTGTCAGAACAGCAGTCCAGTGACCCAGGGAGGTCCAGGGAACCTGAAGCCACCATCTCCCCGCAGCTGGTTCTCAGCTCTGCGAACACAAGACTCAAAAGGCACAAGATGAGCAAATCCGGATCCCACAGGGATAGGAACAGGAGGGGTGAGTGTGGAACCCATGGCAGAAATGCACCCCAGGAATTCCGAATCAACGTCCCCTAGGTGAACAATGATGCCTTGGGCAGTGATATTCAACCACGCCACAAGAAGAGCACTCATGCCCTCACCCACTGGACCAAAGCATTCGGAAGCACGTGGAATGCCTGATACGCTCAGCTGCACCATCATCTGACAGGTCCACAGGCCAGCCGAAGAGGCTCCAGCAGCCTGGGACGCTTTGTCCATGAAGGCCACCAGCTTCGCCCCCGCGGCAGCACCACCGGAGCCAGTGGTAAACAGTGCAGGACCTTGGTCTGCCGCGGCTGCAGGAGGCGACGGGGGAGGGCCGCCTCCAGCCGCAGGCTCGGGCGATGCCCGGGAACCTGAGGCGGGGTGGGTTGGAGCCAGATCGGCACGGCCCGCCTGCAGCGTCGGGGGGGACCAAGGCGCCGGTAGAGGTACAGCCTGCAGAGCAGCGGCACCATCCTGCTCCAATGCCAGGGAACAACCCAGGCTCGCAGGAGGGGAAACCCGCAGGATGGGGCCAGCAGAACCTGGCCCAGCGTCCGCACCACTTGCAGCACCCATCCCCACGCCCCACGAATCCCGCGCGGGGGGATCAGAGCTCGAAATCACCCTGAACAGCATTTCTTCAGGGGCGACAGTTCCAAAAAGCTGTGCCGGCCGCTCCTCCACTGGAACAGCGTGCGTGGCCGCTGGCGCGGAGCCTGGGCCCATCCTGTCCCCCACCGCGGGGCAGGGAACAGCCGAGCCGCAGCAGGGACACGGGACCGACCCTGAGGCGTCCCCCAGGGGTGGCACCACCCCCCGTTCAGGCAGCCCCTCATTGGTCTGTGCCCAGAGGGCACACGAAGGAGGCGACCCCGTCCCGGGCTTCCACCGTCGGGGCGCTAGCCGAGGCAGCGTTATGCCCCCCGGTTCCGCGGCACCCCCGGCGGCCTGCTGCCCAGGATCCAATCCCGCCTCAGGCCTACGCCTCTCGGGCGCCGGCCGAGGCTGCGTTACACCCACCGGTCCGGCGGCACCCCCGTTCAATCTGCCGGGGGCCCTGGCGATCCTGGGGGAGCCGACCTTGGGACCCGAGACACAGCTGCCCCCTGGCTCTGTGCCACCAGGGGAGAGGGAGAGCCCTGCTCCCACAGCCGGAGCCGGAGCCAGACCTCTCACCCAGGGCAGAGGAAGCAGCTCTCGATCTGGCAGAAGAGGACGCGCAGCTCCTCAGAACGCCGCCGCACCTTCGCCAGATCCCCAGCAGCCGGACCAGCCGGGGCTCATAATCGACCAGCAGAGCCTCGATCAGGGAATCGCCTAAAGCATCCCAGCCGACTTCAAAAAAATTGCCTCAACCACAGGGAAAAACCCTTCAATTCTCCCATACTCACACAATCACTGAAAGTCAGCATACGAAACATCAACCCCTTTCTGATCAAACACCACATGCCATATTTCCATAACCAGGCCCTCCGTAGGAGAGAGCCCAAAAACAGCCATAGCCACAGGCTAGATAGTACCGTGTAATCGTCACCTTCAACAGACGTCAGAGGTTCACCAGATGTTGCCGCTGAAGATGAATAGATCACACGGACACAGGTCGAGGTGTGGTGAAAACAAGAGAAATGTTTATTTTTCCTCCCAGGATTTATAGGCTTCTGACCACGGCCGGGGATTGGATGGTCAGGATAACACTTTCCCACTGCACTGGCCATGAGAGATGCCCATCACAAGACGTGTAACAGAAAGAATGTACACATATCTATGTTTACAGTTACTGTCCTGGGAAAGTCTTTAGAAAACTATGTTAGGAAGCTCAGAAGCTGAGTTTTCAGGGCGACAAACACTCACTGGAAAGAAACCCTCTGAAGTTTGTCATCTCTTCAGAGCAGCAAGAAGTTTTGTAATTTAATATTGTTCATTCTTTTGCTGGGTAGTGCTGTGCCTGTTAAATAAACAGGTTTTTTCCACTTCTCTCAGAGAAATCTCTTCCCAAACCAGTTGGGGGGTGAGAGAAAAGAGCCATGTGAGTTTGCTTCCCGAAGGAGGCCCCATTAGAAGTTTTCTCCCAAATTTGACCTAAACCAGGCAATTGTATACATTGATTTCATCCAAGCATGGATTTCTTGTGATCCCCTAACACCCCCTAACATAGTTTCTCATGATCTTTAAACAATAATTATATCTAATCACATCTAACAATTATATCATTTATCATATACTGACTACACAGGTGCAGTTTCACATGATCTTAGCAAGCAAAAGGTCTAACATTTCCCCGGGCCTACTTTTAACACTTTTCCCAGGGCTTGCCAAGCCTAACTTTCTTTCTAACTCCCCGAATTTTCTATGATTTTAAAATCTTTTACTATCACCACCACCCCACGCCACCCTCCACCAAGACGCCTGCAGGCTGAGCTGGTGAGTGCGGGGGGGGGGGCCCTCATCCCAGCCACAGACATGTGGGTAGCATGGCAGGTGTACCAACAGAGCTGGGCTCACTCTCAGGCTCTGGCTGTGGACACAGAAGGATGCAGCGTGCCGCGGCACCAGGCACTGGCAGCTCCCTGCTGGAACACTCAGCGCTGAATGCTGCTCAGCTTCTGGCTCCTATTTGAATGCCAAGGCTGTGAATGGGTATATCAAGCAGTGGTGGGTCTGTTGGCATAAGTTCATCATCACTCCAATCATTCGTAGGCAGAAGAGCATAGAACAGGTTTGTGCAAACGGGGTGTAGGACAGGGCACAGGCGGTGTTGCAGGGATAGGAGGCTTGGATGACAGCCACGCCCTTTTAAGTTTCTTACCTGTCCTTTTCGCCTGCGAACTCAATGTGGCATCTACTACCCCAACCACTCCCCCCCTTGCTCTCCACCATCACTGGATGTCTCAGTGGGTGGTTCCCATGGTGCCTCAGCTACTGCTTTTGCATTCCGCTCAGCTTTTAGCAGTTTAAAGGTATCCAGCAGCAGCCTCCAGGTAGCCATAATATTTTTAGTGTCGCTGTTGGACACGATATGTCAGTGTGGGTTCCACACACCAGAAAGAATTGCTAGGAAAAGGGGCCTTTATTCTCTGAACTTTTCAGCTTTTATAGGGGCCTACACTACAGGGTTAACATGATTGGGTAAGGGAACATCACCTCCCATCCCATTGGTGGGACAAGAGAAAAAACATGCTATCTACAGTTATGCAGAACTGTTTTGAGAAAGCAAGATGGTTTACAAATGTTGTCCTTGAGTGCAAGATCTCCCAAGAAACTTTTCCTTGGGAACAGATCTGCCACTGACAGCCTGCAATTCCCTCAGGCTCAGAGAAAATCAGGTCCACATTTTTAGCAATCTCATTGCCTTGAGAGGCTGATTCAAAAATCAAGTCACCAGCCCATTTCCAGTTTTTAATACTAAATGTGGCTTCTGTGGTGACATCTACTCCTTGGCTCTTGCATCACAGCAATAAAGTTTGCAGTGCCTGTTCATTGTATTTTATCCCTCGTTTGCCCAACATAAGGGTCCATATGTTCACGATAGCTTTTTCTTCAGTTGAGACTTGAACTCCCATTGTCCTCAGTGGCTCACCTTCTTATTTACAGGTCTGGACTTTTGCAGCTCTACACACTGCTTGCAGCTCTCCACACTGCTTATTCTCTGCTGGGCTCCATCTCCACCACTGTCCACGCCGCCAGCTATTGCTTATCATCTCAGGGTCACCAGATGTCGCAGTAGAGATGGACATGACACTCCAAGGTACAGGCGGCAATAGCAATCTTTATTGTTCACAGCTCATATTTATATGGTTATCAAAAATCGCATGTTTGATCCCAATTGGCTGGAAACTTCTTACTGCCCAGTTCACTGGCCAATAGCTGCCTGTGTACGTGCTCACCAAAGATTGGCCGGCATCCATTCCTTGCAGTTAAGTCCTTCCGCTTTTCAGTGCTTTCTTCCTTAAAGATGCTGCTTTTTCTCACAGGTACAGGCTGATCAAGTCAAGGTCAGGGTTACTTGTTTCTGTGAGGCCTTCAGGCCAACTGTTAGCCGTCACAATGTATAAGAGAAAAAAATATCAGTTTGCTAAAAAACAAAACAGCATCAATCAGGATATCAGTAATAAGCACTAGATACAAATGTGCTGAATCCCATGGACTCCCTGTGGACAAAGAAAACAAGATGGCAGAGGAGCCCGTCCCCCAATATGGTGGCCTCAGTAGAAGACCACATGGCCCAAGGGACAAAGACATCATGGTGGAGAAGCCCCACTTAACTCAGTCTTCTCCCTGTGGTGTCAGTTCCACTGATGCTGCCATTGTCTAGGGCTGCTCTAAACCTGCAGTGCCAGTTCCTCTGCTTCTTTTCAGCCAGCTGGTCCCAGTTGGTGTTGGTGCTGCAGTTCCGAGTTGGTGCTGCGTTGCAAGGAAAAGAAAATGGACTAGCCAGGCACAGGAATCCACAGCCCCGCCTCAACAGCTCCTGCTCCAGAGACAGGGGCTACCCCTGGCAACCACGGCCAAAAAATAAGATGTTGCAAAATTTGCTCCAAAACAGTTTAGGACTGCAAAATGCAGTTTTCTCAGAGACCTGCACCAAGCAACTTCCCATGGAGCTCGGAGAGAAACAAAAGAAGGCTTCTTCCTTGCTCTGCCTTGGCTCAGAGCACCTGCCCTAAGCAACTCTCTTGGCAGCCTGGCAAGAAACAAGAAAGAGGGCGCTACATGAGTGTTCTCTATCTCTTAAAGGGACCCCAGGAACCCCCCGCCTCCACTAACCCAGGATAAAATACTCCAATTTCATTTCTGGTCCCTGGGTCTTAAAGGGACAGTAACAATCTTGGGCAGATTGGCATAGGAAAGCTATGGAATACAATACACATTTTTTAGGCTACCCAGGACAATAATGGTCTCCTGCTGCTAAATAAAACCAGAATAAAAGCAGTGACATTTTACACTTGGCATACACTTATAAATGAAGGGTAGTGGCTTGGAACAAACATCTATTTTGAAACAGACCAGTTTCTCTTCTTAGGTTGCTTCTCAGCAAAAGGGTGAGGACTGGAATGGAGCAAGAAAATAATACCAGCACCATTTACAGTTCCACACAGATAAGATTGTCACCTTGAAGGGATCCTGCTGTTTCACCCTCTCCTGTCTTTTTGCCCCTTTTTGAGCACAGTGACTTAACAGTAGCTGATATGGCTTAAATCTGTGATGTGAATCAACTATAGTCTCAGCTGGAAACATTGATGAGGCCATCAGATCACTCATAAAATGCATCACCTGGAAGACCTCCACGCTCTGAGCCAGGAGCTGTATCACATGGGCCACTGTCTGGGGCACGAACAAAGTCTAGAGAAGGGAGATCAGAGAAATAGGGTCCACCTCAGTCCTACAAAATAATAATCGGAACATGGTTTTCCTCTATAATATACACAAGAAAAGGCATTTGTAGGATTTACAGGCTACATTTGTGGTGTCTTTTGAGGGTATCTTGAGGCTACCTCCAACAGCAAATTCCTGCAGACAGATGGTTGGATGCACTTCACCAAAATTTAGAAGTTAGACATCAAAGTCTGAGTTAGTCTCCCTAAACTTTCTAGAAGACAGTTCATCTGGTCTGTTTTAGAGCTTGCTTTGGGATGGGATGAATAACCCACTGGAGTTCCTATTTTTCTGCACTGAGTATAAAGGTAGGCTCTTAGTTTTTAGATACCTCAGGATGCTTCAAGTCTGCAAGCCTGGACCCAGACACTCAGCAGAGCATGCAGGGTCTTAACCTGACCATAGCAGTATCATTTTCCCTTTCATGCAGCATTGTGAGCATATCTGGTATATGAGCACAGAGCAGTGCATGGTGTATATATCATACCAACTGGCCACAGCCAGAGACACCAGCTGGCATGAAATAAGCAATATTAGAGTACCAGACATTCAGCTTTCAAAACAGGGCAGGCACATGAAAAACATTGCAAATGGTCCCTGGCCTGACCTAATTCCCAAACCACGCCCAAGACTTGTCTGGAGGAGTGCAACTGGCCCAGGGCCCAGCCTTTGCCAGGCACTGTGGCAACCTGAGAGCATGGAAAAGGGAGCTCTGTGTGGCTTTCCCATCAGCATATACATAGTCCTGGGATCAGACTGAGCTGCCTCCAGGCTTTGGCATCCTGTACTTCTGCTGGAGAGCAGATCTGGCATCCTTCTAAGAGCAACTTGGAACTATCCTTCAGCAGGATATTGTATACCAAGAAACAGGCTAGGGCACAGTCAGTTTTGTTTGGGTTGTTTTGATGTCTTAAAGACCTAGAAGTAAAACAACACACTTTTGAGACAATATTAGTATACGAGGTAAAGGCTGGTCTTTATTGGAGGCCTCCAGAGGCAGATATGGAAAAATGCCTACCCCCCCCCCAAACATGGGGTGAATACAGTTTTATAAGTTTAGCAAATTAGCATAATTGACACAAATACCCAATTAGAGACATAAGTGAGGTCTTAGGTTACAATGTAAGATGTACCAAAATGTATTCTATTACCATCTTCATAGGCTGTTAAAACCAGGTGGGGCAGTGTTCCTTATCTCCTTCATGACTCATCCCTGATAACTCCGGGGGATATCTTCAGTTAATGGGCCACTGAGTCTCACTGCATGACTCATAAAATTACATCATCATCCCACTGTGAGATGCTCTGCCCAGGGGGAGGAACCATGCATTCAGACCTGTATATAATCTGAGGTTTGGAACACCACAAGCAGACTCATCCATGGGATTTCCAGAGGACAAGAGCTCTATAACCACCACTGGACATTCAGTGGAAGATCAAACCCTTCTAGAGGACCACTGCTTCAACGGAACCACATCTATCACTTCAAGAGGACTGCAGCCACCATTTAATCGGACTGCTACCAACACCCTGATCAACAGGGTATCAGGTTGTATTCTGACTCTGTTAGTGTTTCTGTATTATTGCATTTATTTTTCCTATTATATTGTATTTCTGACTTGGGATCTCCCACTGGTTTGCTTTAAAACTAGTACAAGTGGTGAGGTAACTCCCCCCTGGTTCAAGCCTTTCTGAATCCTCCCTCCCCCCCTTCCCACTTAGATAGGAACTAAACTTTGTTTATGAGAATGTGTCTTGAAGAGCTGTTTTCAGTCTTGGTTCCCAGGAAGCACCAAGATAGGACAGGGGACTTGGACCCTCAGGGTTTGGAGCCTCTGGAATGTGTTTTGTCTTTCTGCCTGTCAGGGTAGGGAAAAATACTGGAGCTACCTACGAATACAATAATAGGCTACAGAGCTACAAATATATGTGTAAAGAATATAGCGAATATATAAAAGCAAAAATCATTCTGGCATCTGTTTGGGGTGGGTTTTTTTTCATATATATTTTTTTTTTTTTTTACAAATGGGGAAAACCAGCCTTGCTTTTCCAAACATCCTCAGTGCAATCACAAGATCAAGCCTCAGTTCTCCAAAAGAAGTATGGTACATCACCATGATAGACTGAAGAACTGAAATACATATCTGTTGATTACCAAGATGTCTACCTGACATGCAAATCCCTGGTGTAACACCATAATGCCCATCTGAGCTTGGAAAACTGTATGACAAGCTCAGAATAGTGTTTGATTCAGGAGCTCTTGAATTCCCTTTCTGCTGTTCTTATATAATATTGCTACCTGACAGTTGTTGCCTTTGCCACCCACTCTTCATGCTACAAGTTTTTAAACAACTTTTTAGATTATTGTACATTTGTATTGCAATGTGTTCAGGAAGAGAAGACAAAACACCAGCTAAATTTTTTGACCCTATATTTTATTTCTTTATATTTACACAGCTTAATATCTAGATGTCAGGTATGTTTCTATGGGACTGCCTAGGGGTCCATTGAGGGGATTTCCGATTTGCTTCTGCTTATATCCAAGGTAATCCCTATTTTGCTGCCCTTCATGCCAGCAAATAGCAAACTGTATCTGCTAGCTTTGTCACCGACAGCAGTTTCACATGGCACAAGATAGAGGAGCTGATATGCGCCTGCAGCTTGTGCATACCTGTCTTCACAAAGAGCAAGTAATTGTTAAATAAATTATATGGTTTAGTGTCTGCATATTACTAACTAATCCCACCTCCAGCTACCAGGTTTAGAAATATGATTAGGGAGTATTATACCTCAACAAATGCTAAAACACTTGTCTTTTCTTAGCTGGCCTTTTATTTCTACACATACAAAATAAGGGATCTAATCAAACATCTGACATGCACAGAAGATGCCAAGCAAGTTAAAAAATAAGTTGAGTGAGAGTGATAGTAAAAGGTTTTAAAATCATAGAAAATTCAGGGACTTAGAATGAAAATTAGGCTTGGCAAGCCCTGGGAAAAGTGTTAAAAGTAGGCCCGGGGAAATGTTAGACCTTTTGCTTGCTAAGATCATGTGAAACTGCACCTGTGTAATCAATATATGATAAATGATACAATTGTTAGATGTGATTAGATATAATTATTGTTTAAAGATCATGAGAAACAATGTTAGGGGGTTGAGAGGGGATCACAAGAAATCCATGGTTGGGTAAAAACAATGCATACAATAGAACAATATAAATTTAATAATTAATATGTAAGTTATATAATGATAGAGTATAAAAACATGTTCAACTCAAAACCAAGATGGGTCATATTTGGGTATGTGTACCCCTGACACCCAGAGCTCTTAATAAAGCACCTTCATATAATCATTCATGATTATGTGTGTTCCTGAATGCTAACAAGAGTAGGTAACAGCTAGAAACCAGACATGACTGAGCACTGAAGCATTAACCAGTATGGTTATGACTCTGGGCATCACCCAACCACTCCCTTCACATCCTGACCATTTAAACAGATGAAAAACCAAAAGGGCTGGCGGTAGATATCCACCAGAGTGGTTTTGGGTTTTTGTTTCAGATGAAATGTGGGGTTTTTTCCCCAATACAATTCTTGTTTTCTTTGTCTTGGTTTGAAAGACAGGTGTCTGCTAAGGAAGGAACCTCGCTTGGAATGGAGAATGTAAACCCCTTCCCTCCGAAATATTATAATTTTGAAATTAGGGCATTCTCAGGCAAAGATATGAGGATAGGAATAACAGTTCTTTACTAGTATGTATAATAAAGCAAACAAATAAGAACAACAATGGCATTAACAACAAACAGAACCAGAATCCCAGTAACAGCCTTCTCAGCTGCAGGCACTCTCCCCTTTGGTGTAGTGATGGGCACAGCCGGCAGGGGTGCTGGTGGCTCCTGGTGGGCAGGGCAGGTACGATGATTCACCCACGGCTGCAGGAAGCGCTCTGGTGCGAGCTTGGAGAGCACGTGGTAATGGCAGCTCGACTGAGACAGGAAGGGATGGAAGAGGGGCTTTGCTTCACAAACCCACTGGGGCACTTGATCCTGGTGCCCCAGCAGGACTCTTGGAAGCAGCAAACAGGGACAGCAGGAATGAGCAAAATTCCCGGGGTGGTGCATGAGATGTATCAGAAGCTCTGCAACTGTGGCTGGAACTGCAGGATGTCTCAGCAGGCACGGGGTGCAGGGCTACAGTGCAGCAAAAACTAGGAGCAGTGTCAAAGAAGTGGCTGGGGCAGGGCAGCGGTGGCTTGGCTCCTAGCAGGGCAGGGAGAGGCAAGCTCAAGATCCCGGGCATCCAAGCAGATGGTGGAAAAAGTCCCTCTTTTAGTGAGGTAGGTGTTAATAAGGTCCTAGTTCAGTGGCTGCTCTCAAGAACAGAGGCTTACCCCATGGCAGAAGCAGCAGGACTGGGTTGGGCTCCAGAGGTGGCAGGGAATTCCCTTCCCCAAGCAGCAGCTCTAACTGTCCTCCTAAGCTGAGAGGGAGACACTAACAACTGCCCCAGCCCCGTCTTTTACCAGCCCCAATTCTTGTGGTATCTCTGCCCCTCTGAGGAAAACTCCCAGATAAGAGAAGTGCAACCAGATGCCCTCCTCCCTAAGCTTGGCCACTTCTTTTGCTTCCTTTAACTACCTAGTCGTTAGTGTTTCCTAGCAACTTATGGGACAAAATTCCCTAAGTAAAAAGAAACAAAAGGAAAGAAACCCAACCCCCAACATTATTTTACTTTATGTATGAAAATATAGATGCCTTTTCCAATAACACTAATGGGCAGGTTAGCAAGTGCCACTTTCAAGAGCTGCCTAAACACTGTTCCCTAAAGCAGGTTTGTGAGAACAAGACTTCAATAACTCCCTGTGATAAATATAACATTGGATAAAAATTCGTGAAAGAGAATAAAGAATTATATGTTATATTTGTAATATTGTAAAGATGCAAAATGTAAAATAATCCAGAGATACCTTCCCAAGTTGGGCAGTAACGACCGGCAGCAACGCTTATCAACACAAAATAAAAAGCAGGACACAAGCAATCAAACCAGACAATGAGAGTGGCTCCGTCGAGATATCCATCTCCTCCGCACCCAAACTGGCCACTCCATTCCGGGAAATGCAATCGGAGGACACTCAGAGCCTCTCACATGTGAAAGGACTCTGCTCCACCGACCATTGACTCAGCTCAACGGATCCGGGAAGTCTATTCAAACTCTTTTGTTGGATGGTGCTTACTCCAGATTTTGCCCCAGGATACGGAAACCCCTATAAGAACCCCGGACTGCAGTACCTACTTCATGGATTTGGGTAAATCTGTATCTCTGGGTATAGACCCCTGTCCACCCAGCGCTGCGCTGATTTATTTTATTGTGGTTTTTTTTTTCTCTCGTTGTTTGTGATTGAAATTGTTTTATAATAAATCGCTTTTTATATTAACCCTATTTTGCCATTGCATTTATAACAGATTGGTGCCGTGAACTCAGATCGGAGAAACTGCGGGGAATCTCACTGCCCAGGACGGGTACCCCCGCTGATTTTAGCGGCCTGGTGAGTTGAGAACCCCCGTAGCTCGTTCCGACGTCCAAACTAAATTTAGGCTGAGATAAAACCACAATAAAAAGGAAACGGATCCGGAGCAGAGAGCTCGGGAAGGCACGGAGCCTTCGGGAAGCCGCGGCTTGTTTTGCTCGTAAAAAGTCTGTTGTGCACAAAGACATCCACGCAGGAAAATAGCTGTAAGTACTGCTGGTTGAGTGGGCGATCGGGCGAGTGTGTGAGACGTGATCTGATCACGGGGCGAGTGTGGACTTCAAGGCCGCGTTTCCATCCTCCCGCGAGGGAATTGGCCGGCCGCGAAGGAAGCGATCCAGAGTGAAAGCTTTTTTTTCTCGACACACACTTGTAAAAACCTGAGACCAAAGGGTGTCTCGTTGGACTGATCGCAAGGAACTAAAAGGGGAAGGATACGTCCTGTCGAGCTCGGGAACTGGTAAACCCTTTTAGTTAATGGACCCAGGTAGAGGTCCGGAAGAGGATCAAAAGTACTGATTACAAGAGACCTCAGCTCAGCTCACTGAAGGGTGAGTATCATCAAATTTTGTTTCCTAGAGTAAGCACACAACGCAGAAACTGATACCGACTCACGGAGAAGTCGAAGACAGGTAAGAAATTATATATATTTGCGAAGTATGGGGCAGAAAAAGAGTAAGCTTCAAAGAAAAGGCACAGGGAAAAATCCCTCCGATCAGGGGGAGGAATCACCAGACATCACGCTGGAAAGTCCCTTGGGGTGGATGCTAAAACACTGGGAAGATTGTCCCCAGAGGAAGGGGAAATCAAAGGCAAAATTGATACATTATTGTATAGAGGTTTGGGGAGGACAGGAGTTGAGACGTCACCTCACTTGGCCAGTGTTAGGCACATTTGAAAAATGGACGTGTAATAAATTATTCTCCTATGTGGAGAACAAGGTCCCCTCAGATCCTGAGGAGAAGGAATATGCTAAGCTCTGGTTAAACGTCAGAGTAGGGCTATTCCCAATGAAACAAGAAAAACGTGAGTCGAGAGCTGAATCCTGGGAACCCCTCGACCACTTACCACCCCCATATCATGTACCGGCTGGACCTTGATCTCTGCAGATCAAGTGGTGCCTTCAGCACCCTTGGGCCCCCAAGACCAACCCACTGAGATGCATGTGTCTCAAGCGGGAGACTCGGTGCCGGCAGCGATGCCGGCAGCCCTTCCCCTTTCCCCGCCTGCAAACACCGTAGCCACAGTAGCCTCTTCGGAGGTTTCTCCTGCACGAGGCTGGGGGTCACTCTATCCGTCCTTGCCGGTCCGGCCGCCACAACCGGGACCCTCCCATACAACGGAGGGGATCCCTCCCGTCAACTGGGTGGCGGTGGAGTTCCCACAATTGATAACGGGGAGGCAACCCACAATCACCAACTCCCCTCCCGCAAGTAGAACCCGTTTGAGAGCGAGAATGATGGGTGATTGTTATGAATGCACTCAAGAGAGTGATATGGTAAAAAAATTTTATTAATTACAGCAAGCAAGCAATAAGCAAAAATCAGCGCTGGGCAGCAGGGGAGTCTCTGCTCCATCGGCTGCCGCGCTTCCGATTTCCGTGTCTTCCCTTTTAAGTGGTCCGACTTCCGGGTTACGTGTCCTTTCTCGGGTGTCTCTGCGCATGTGCCTCCGGTCACTGGTGGTCGCTTTCTGCCTTCTGGTGGTCGCAGGATGAAGATCAGGAGTCTTCCTCTTTTGACCTTTCCTCACTGTTCTCCTTTTAAGGCTTATCTGAGTGGCTTAACTTTCTGGAATTCAAGAGAGCTTGCAAGGCTGTTTTTTTATAATTATACAAACGTCAGCAGCAGCCTTCAACTTCATCCCTATTTCACAAAGCATAGTTTTGCAAAGCATCGTATCTTGCATGTTTAGGCGAACAAAAGGGTCTCTATTTACCACAATTCCCCCCTTTTTTCTATTGCTTACTTTTGTTCGTTAAATCTCTGTAGTTCTCTTTTACTTAACTCTAAATAATTTTCTGTCTCTTCCCCATTTAAGGCTTCATATTTGGCTCGTATTAGCATAAGGTGAGTTGCTTCTAACCTGCTTTTCACAATGCTAATGATTTTGTTAAAAATACAAGGTTCAAACATAAGTCCTAAGATTAATAAAATTAGTGGTCCTGCTATAGTGGATATTAGAGTCGTTAACCAGGGAGAATAGTTAAACCAGGATTCGTACCAGCTTTGTTGCATTTCTTGCTCTCTTTTTCTCTTTTCCAGTCCTTCTCGTAATTTAGCTATGGTTTCTCTTAATACTCCACTTTTATTTACATATACACAACATTCTTCTCTAAGTGTTGCACACAGGCCTCCTTGCTGTAAAAATAATAGATTTAATCCCCTTCTGTTTTGTAAGGCTACTTCAGCCAACGAGTCTAGGGAGTCTGTGAGGTCTTTTATAGATTTATCAATTCTTCTTAAATCTTCATCTACTGGAATTCTAAGCTCTCTGAATCTCTGATGCCGATTCATTAAGGATGCTACACTTGTTCTTAATCCAGCCCCTCTTATACCTAGCAATGCGGCTACTGTTAGTGCCGTGAGGGGTTCTCCTTTCACTAAATGGTGTTTTGAATTTTGGTATTATGTATACATATATTCTTCAGAATGATAAATAATCCGGGGAACTATTATAACCTGTATGCAAAATTCGTAGGTTTCATTAAAGGCTGTTATAAAAACACATGGGGTTACTCCTAAAATGTTACAAACCTATTTAGTATTAGGTGCTGGAATTAGCCACTGAGCTGGCTTACGAGGGTCATTAATCTGTAGTTTTGTTTGACATAAATGAATTTTATCTGGGGGCACATTTCCCACACATTTTCCTTTTCCAGTGACTCGAGGTAATGTTATTCTTGGGGTGTCTTCTCTTCCTGATTTCCATAAGCAGGCAGCAGGATTAGTGCCGTTTGCTCTTTTTGGTTCTGCTATGGAGCCTATGGCCTCATAAAAGGGTGGGTTAATGTTATAGCATAGCCAACATTCTCTAGTTAAATTTGGGTGTGTGTCATTTAACACTTTAAAGGTAGCTTGCAAAATTTTCCAAAGAGCCTTGTTTCCATATTCTTGGGGTGTCCCTATCGTGGTTGTTATTTGGGTGCTATTTTCTAGTTTTTCTGAATGGTTATTTTGATTTTTTACGTTGGAGTCTACTGCTCCCTACACCACTGGATTTGGTCTAACAAGTCCCGAATCATGGGGAACTACTTCTTTCTTTATAAGAATGTGTACTCCCCGATCCCTTCCGGGTTCCCATACCCTGAGACCTCAGGTTCGTCCTAATAACCACCCAGGGTCTTGGGATTGTGTTATATTGATGTAGTGAAATTTGCAAGTTCCAACATATGTTACTGCCCCCGAGCGACCTATCCAGGGCTTTATGCATCCGTGTGGACTCCTTTCAACCTTTAGATACTTATCTAGGTTCTGTACCTTCCACCCCATGGAAATTGTCTCACAGCCCCAATATTTACAATAAAATTCGCCAGGGTAATTACAATATCCTCTGCCTGGATTAGAAGCTGGGCACATATATAGTACCTTATACCCAGGCGGTTTATAACTAGTACCCTTCCACTCAATGAGAGAGTCTAGTGTAACTTGAAAGCTAGGGGCTTCAGAGGTGATCTGTAATTGGATAACGACCTGGTCTTCCCATCGGATTAAGGACCAATTGAAGGGCTCATGAGTCTTGCTTGTACTAATATTAAATGTGCTGATTAAGATTATAAATGTTACTGACTTCTTTAATGAGCATTGGCTTCCCCTACTATAATAGAGGCTTTTCTTTTGTGAGGTGTCAATTTGGATTCCCCAGAAATTACCTCGCTGGTTTGTCTCATTCCCACTCTTGTGGCATTTCCAGAACCATGATCTTTTGGTCCCATGTATATTGGAATGCTTCCCTCCACGGTTTTTTACTCCTCTGCCTCCCTCGTCGACCCGGTTGCCTCGGGAGACGGGGTGTACCATCTTCTCGACAGCAAGAGTACTCTTCAGGAGGGGAATTATTTCCTCTTTTATTAATTCTTTGTATGTATTTTTCCCAACTTTTATGCTTTATTAAAGGGGTATAACACCCTAATTTCTGGAGCCACCGTCTGCACAACCCAGCTACTATATTTGCTACAAAAGGCGTAGGTTCGTTTGGATGATAACAATAATACAAGGGATTGACCCCTTTTGAGTAGATGGCCCACCACTTCTCTGATCCCTTTTCAAATTCTCCTGCTTGTATTCTAGTTACTAGAGCCCAATCAGTGAGATCCCTCTGGGCAGTGTAGCAAGAGCTACACACGCCTCTTGGTGGGTAGCCTCTATGACAGTGGGTCCACCAGAGTTCTTCACATATTATACATTTAAAACAGATAAAAGGGTAACAATTTTGGCATAACGTACAGCTTATTTTAACACCTCTATTATATATTTCCTCACCACTAGATGGAGGTATCTTATATTCTATATAAAAGCCTCTATGGAATTTATTATTCATAAGTTTCTAAGCAAATTAATAGTTCTGGGATGTTATTTTGTTCGGGATATCTTAAGTCTCAAGTCCCCAGCCGGGCTACCCACTTTTCAGTTATTAGATTTTGGTGGTTTCACAGGTCCTTTTATTCGACTCGCATGTGTCCAGCTTTTCTCCGTTGTTCGAACTGCAGAGTCAGTTGTTAGTAAGACTTGATACGGCCCCTCCCACTTCGGTGTTAAGGGATTTTCTTTCCAACTTCTTATCAGCACCCACTCTCCGGGTTGTACCTGGTGTAATATAAAATCCAATGGTGGTCTTTGAGCTAGCATCCCTTTTTCCCATAATGCCTTTTTGAACTTCATTAATTTTATCAAATACTCATTGATGTATTGATCACTCACATTTGGATGTGTTTGAACTTCTTCTATATTATAGGGCATACCATATAACATCTCAAAAGGGGAAATTCTCAAATCTGCCCTTGTCTGGGTTTGAATATTCAGAAGGTCTAGTGGAATACACTTGACCCATGATAGTTTTGTTTCCATCACTAGCTTAGTAAGTTGCTTAGTAGTTTCTTTAGATATACTACATCCTTTAGGCAAAAACTGAATTGTTGATCTCTCAGCTCCAGTATCTACCAAGGATGTTATTTCTTGGTGCTGGGGACCCACTTTTAACTTTATCAAGGGCTCTTTCTGATGTTCTCGGGTCCCCATAATAAAGAGCTCCTGACTCCCCCTAATCTTCTTTAAACATCTTTTCATCTTGGATTCTTACTCTACATTCTCTCTTAAAGTGTCCTCTCTTTCCACAGCAAAAACAAACTTTAGTGTTCTGTCTTTCCTTTGAATCTCTGATTGGTCTCTGTTGTTTCCTTTCTCAGGTTTGATCTCTACTTTCTCTCACAGCAGCCACCATCATCTTAATTTGCCGCTTTTGAGCCTCCTCTTCTCTCCTAACATACACTTTTTGTGCCTCCCGCAAAAGCTCATCCAAACCTGTCTTGCCACCCATCCAATTTTTCTATCTTCCTCCGGATATCCTCCCAGGCTTTCGCCACAAATTGTGCTTTAAACAGTGCTTGCCCCAACTGGGTGTCTGGATCCATTCCTGAATATAGTTGAAAATTCTTTCTTAGCCTTTCTAACCATTCTGTAGGAGTTTCATCTATGGATGCTAAATCTGAACCACAGTGCCTGTACAAATTACAGGCCGCATAGCTTTCTCAAGTCCAGCCTGGGAAGTTTTAAGGAGGAATCAAAACAATCCTCAGGGACACAAAACAGCCTTGCAGGTGTTGTTTTCTATTCCTTGTTTTCCTTGCAAGAGAAAGTCAGGGGGTGGTGAACCCCACTGACCAATGATGGTGATGTGGTGATTTACTGACCAATAAGAGTTTCCTTTCTGTACTTTCCACGAACTAATCTATATAACAAGCCTAGAGCAATAAACTAGAAGATTTCTCCTGTTCTGACTCCCTTGAGAGTCCGTGTCGTTCTTTCCCGCCGTTCCTAATTAGAACAACATTCATCTTTCTTCTGTCTCTCATTAAAAGCTTTATTGATATTATGACCCTTCGGGACTGCTTCCCTAATCCCTTGAATTATAATAGTCCTCAAATCCTGCATATGTACTCTGTGCGCTGGATTTTGATGATCCCAATGGGGATTTTGGAGGGGCCATTTTACATCTGCCAGTGGTCTCTGGGCATGCTGAGCATCTCAAATGCGCATTCCTTCCCTTCTAATCATGTTTTTCTCTTCTGCCGTAAATAAAATATTTAAAATAGATTGTAATTCTTCCCATGTATACATATTGGGTCCTAAGAATTGATCCACTCTTTCTGCAACCCCCAATGGGTCTTCCAGCAAATGCCCCATTTCCTTTTTGAACTCTCTGACATCCCCCGAACTGAGAGGGACAGATATAAACCCTATTCCAGCTTGGGGACCACCCATTGGCATTTCCCTTAATGGGAATAGGTTCTCCTGTTTCCTTTTAGATCTATTCCTGGTAACAGGCCCCACATCTGGCACGTCTAAATCCTCCTCCTCGGGGTTCGGATGGGGAGGGGCCCATGGAGGAGGTGGTGGTACAAATGGAGGGGGAATTATCAAAGTATTTTCTGTCCGAGGTTTCTTTTTCTTTCCCTTCCCCTCCTCCGAATTCTCTGTCAGCTTAAATATAAAAACCTCGGGATTTACTACCCAGATCTCTGCATAAGCACTTTCCTCTGAACTAAAGGGGATCTTTGTGTTCACCCAGGAATTTAACTTTTGTCTAACCCAATCTTCGGTTGATCCAAATATAGGCCAAAATACCTTCTTTGAAATTTCCTTTCCTCCCCATACTTCTACACAGTAATGAATCATTTTTGCCTTATCTTTATTCTCTGTTCCTGGGAAATACTGCCAATTTTCTAACATATAACCCAACGGACTATCTCTAGGTACCAGAGGAAGATTAATAGATACAGGGGGCTTGCTTTTCCCCTGCCCCATTCTTCCGGAGTGCCTTCCAAATCACACAGTCTCTTTCGCTTCCCCTCGTTCGTGGCCCAGGCCCTCGTGGGCTAATGGGAGACGCACTAATGGAGGGTCCGCACTTGCTTGGGGAATCTGGCTGCCAGCTCCCCTCTCACACACACACCACTTCGCCACACTCTGGGATCCCGACCCCGACCGAACGGTTCCCCGTTATACTCACACGTCCTGCGTCCCGCGTCTTCGTCCGGACTCTGTGCACAGATTTTAAGGGGTCGACCGGTCTCCCTTTTGCTTATTGCTTTAAATTTAGGTTCGTCGGTGCAACCGAGGCAGAAACCGGCCCCCCGGGCCGCTAAATAATAGCGGGGCGCCCCCCGGTAATGCCGAGAGTCTGTCCTACTGATTGCATCCGAGTCACGGCACCAAATTGTTATGAACGCACTCAAGAGAGTGATATGGTAAAAAAATTTTATTAATTACAGCAAGCAAGCAATAAGCAAAAATCAGCGCTGGGCGGCAGGGGAGTCTCTGCTCCATCGGCTGCCGTGCTTCCGATTTCCGTGTCTTCCCTTTTAAGTGGTCCGACTTCCGGGTTACGTGTCCTTTCTCGGGTGTCTCTGCGCATGTGCCTCCGGTCACTGGTGGTCGCTTTCTGCCTTCTGGTGGTCGCAGGATGAAGATCAGGAGTCTTCCTCTTTTGACCTTTCCTCACTGTTCTCCTTTTAAGGCTTATCTGAGTGGCTTAACTTTCTGGAATTCAAGAGAGCTTGCAAGGCTGTTTTTTTATAATTATACAAACGTCAGCAGCAGCCTTCAACTTCATCCCTATTTCACAAAGCATAGTTTTGCAAAGCATCATATCTTGCATGTTTAGGCGAACAAAAGGGTCTCTATTTACCACAGTGATGAGTAGAGAGAGAATGAAGAAGGGCACCGGTTGTTCCCTCTTAGGGAAGTACCGACGGCCCCGGGAGTGATCAGTTTTGTGAATGTACCCCTTAACTCTGGAGATGTAAGGGCATTTAAGAAAGAGATGGGGCGGTTGTTAGATGATCCTTTGGTGTGACTGAGAGGTTAGACGAATTTTTAGGGAGTAGTATTTATACCTTTGACGATCTGATGGCAATCCTAAGATCATTGTATAATCAGGAGGAAAGAGAGATGATTAAACAAGCCGGTATCAGAGACTGAGATAGACGCAATCCACAGGGGACGCCAGGTAACCAGAAATGGCCTAGCGTAAGCCCAAGCTGGAATGCACAGACGGAGGAAGGCAGACAGAACATGATGGATTTAAGGAGCATAATTGTACAAGGTATAAGAGAAGCGGTCCCTAGGGGCCAGAATATTAGCAAAGTTTTTGGAGAGTGTCAAGGGAAAGAGGAATCACCCACTGAATGGATCGAGAGATTACGGCGAAGTTTACAGATTTACTCTGGGACTGACCCAAACTCTCCTGTGGGGGAGGTTCTGTTAAAAACACAATTCGTTGCTAAATCTTGGGAAGACATTAGGAGAAAATTAGAAAAGATCGAGGGGTGGCAAGATAAAAGCCTCCAGGAGCTCCTAAGGGAAGCTCAAAAAGTATATATGAGGAGAGAAGATGAGAAGCAGAAATTGCAAGCTAAGGTTTTAGTAACTGCAGTGAAAGAGGTCCAGAAACAAGAGCAGATGCAGGGTAAGTTTAAAACACTACCCGGAAAAGGTCAAGGTTCTCACCGGGCAGCCCCGGCCCCACGGAGAGAACCCCCTGAATGCTACTACTGTAAACAGGTAGGACACGTTCAGCGGAATTGTAGACAAAGAATAAAAGACGAGAAAATTTTTCAGGAGGATTAGGGGTGTCGGGGGCTCTTTAATTTGGGGACCAGAACATCCAAGGAGCCCTTGATAAAATTAAAAGTGGGCCCCCAACGACAGGAGGTAAGTTTTCTTGTGGATACTGGAGCAGAGAAAAGTTCCCTGCAGAAATTGCCATACGGATGTGTGGCTAGCAGAGAAAAGGTTTTTGTAATCGGTGCAAAGGGAGACCCCTTTGAAGTGCCTGTAATAAAAGATGTGGAAATGGAATCTGAAAACAAAATTTGCTTAGGGAATTTACTATTAGTGGAAGAAGCAGATTACAATTTGTTGGGAAGGGACATGATTGTCGCTTTAAGAATTAATATCATGATTAAAAATTCTGAATTGGTGGTGAAAATATTCAAGTTGACTCCTAAAGATGAGGAGAAAATGAACCCTGAAGTATGGCATTCAAAAGGAGAGGTAGGAAAGCTAGCTATCAAACCTATCAAAATAGAAATCGAGAACCCTGAGGGCCCTATAAGGTTTAAACAATATCCCATCCCGATGGAGGGGAGAAGGGGGTTGAAACAAGTAATTGATGACCTCTTAAAAGGAGGTACTTTAGAACCTTGCATGTCTCAATATAACACCCCCATCCTGGCTGTAAGGAAGACGGATAGCAGCTTCCGATTGGTCCAGGACCTAAGAACAGTAAACGCTAGGACCTGGACTAGATTCCCGGTGGTGGCCAACCCCTATACTTTACTAAATAGGCTCTCACCAGAAGATGTGTGGTACAGTGTGATTGATTTGAAAGATGCTTTTTGGACTTGCCCTCTGGATGAAAGGAGTAGAGATTATTTTGCATTTCAGTGGGAGGACCCAGATACAAACCGAAAGCAACAGCTAAGGTGGACGGTCCTCCCCCAGGGGTTCGTGGAGTCTCCGAACCTTTTCGGGCAAGCTTTAGAACAATTGTTAACCCAACTGTTCTTGAGGACAGGACAAAGCTTTCGCAGTATGTAGATGACTTGCTAATAGCTGGACCGACTGAGGAGAGCGTGAGGAAAAGCACGATTGCCTTGTTGAACTTTCTAGGAAAGAAGGGTTTGAAAGTCTCAAAATCCAAGCTGCAATTCACAGAGCCCGAAATAAAATACCTCAGACATTGGATATCTCAAGGGAAAAAGAAATTAGACCCGGAGAGGGTAGCAGGCATCCTTGCATTGCCTGCACCAAGAACAAAAAAAGGCAAATTAGACAAATTTTAGGGCTCTTGGGATATTGCAGGCAGTGGATTGAGGGTTTCAGTGAAAAAGTGAAGTTTTTGTATGAAAGATTAAACACTGACAGGCTGAAGTGGACTGAACAGGATGAGTCTAATTTCCAGAAATTGAAAACTGTTCTTATGACTGCCCCCGTACTAACTCTACCAGATACGAATAAAGAATTCCAGTTGTTTGTGGATGTGAGTGGACAAACAGCACAGGGAGTCCTGACTCAGGAATGGGCAGGCAAAAGGAAGCCTATAGGGTTTCTTTCAAAAATCTTAGATCCTGTTAGTCGAGGTTGGCCTACGTGTTTACAGGCAATTGTAGCAGTAGCTCTGTTGGTGGGAGAAGCCAAGAAAATAACTTTTGGGGCTCCCCTGGTAGTTTACACTCCCCACGATGTGAGAAACATATTGCAGCAAAAAGCAGAGAAGTGGCTGACTGATTCCAGGCTTCTAAAATATGAAGCCATCTTAATCAGCTCACCCGGTTTGGAATTGAAAACCACTTCTGCACAAAATCCTGTTCAGTTTCTATTCGGTGAACCTCCAGAAAAATTAGTACATGATTGTTCTGAGGTCGTGGAGCTGCAGACCAGATAAGTTACATCAACGCAAACTGTGATTGTTTTCCATTTATACATTTTAAATGTGCTTATTGTAAACAAATTTGGGTAACCCACTGTTGGGGAGGGTACAGGCCTAAGGGATTGTGTACCGATTGTCTGACTAAAGAACAGGAGCTGACTAGCCGTTTCTTAATACTTGTCACCCAGGCGGGGTTTTTAGAACTTGACTCTCCTGAGTGGTACCTGCTTTTTCAAAAGGGGATTAGAGGTAAACTAGACTCCAAGGCAGAAGCTTTAGAAATCGAGTGCCGAAAGACAGTCAAGGTACCGTGCAGGACAGACACGATTAAGTCGTCTCGGTGGGCTACTTTCAAGAGAAGGTACGCCATAAGGACTACAAGGGCCCCTGAAGAATATCCTTGCTGCCGAGAAGATGGTAATCCCCGCCGTATATTTCTATACGGGCAAAGGGCAAGGCAGAGGGATACACCGGTGGGGAATCCTGACTGTCCTGAGTCTAGCCGTGTGCTTGGCCGAGGGAATGATTCCAGAGGTACCTCCGGGGGAGCGTCTCCTGGGGAAGTGTGAGCAGTGTCAGACTGCCACAGATACCAGACGAATAATTGACTGTCCTCCGGAATGACAAAAGGGGTTTTGTTTGTCTAACGGCACTCAGTATAATCTTTGTGAATTAAAGGGGGAGGTCTAGTGTTACCACTCAGGGGCAGGTTTTAAGGACGGGCAGTCTAAGACTCCTATGAGAAGAAAAACCAAAGCTACCCACTTCAGGTATAGGAGAGAAGTGGGAATGCTTCCTCCGATTCCAACCTGTAGCCAATGTAATACAACTGTCTGGATAGGAGGAAAAAAACAATCCACCTTTTTAGCATATTATAAAGTCAACCCTTTGTGTTACAATAAAGCAAACTTAAAAACGTGTACCATAGGAGGGAAATTGTATTGGGAAGGTAAAAATTTAAAACATGAAGAAAAAGCCTCCTTTAGTAATGAACCGATAATTCTTAATTTGTTAAAAAAATGATGATGACGGAGTATGTTTACAATTCGATCAAGTGTTCTGCTTCTCCAGAGATGAGGAAGGGATGGACCCTGAAAGCAAAATAAAAACAACCCTTCTCAGGAATACTGTGGGAATTCACTTACAGACTGGGAAGAGGACGAATATTGTTAAACACGAATTTTTAATGTGATAAATTATTAGGCGGGGGACTGTGATAAATATAACATTGGATAAAAATTCGTGAAAGAGAATAAAGAATTATATGTTATATTTGTAATATTGTAAAGATGCAAAATGTAAAATAATCCAGAGATACCTTCCCGAGTCGGGCAGTAACGACCGGCAGCAACGCTTATCAACACAAAATAAAAAGCAGGACACAAGCAATCAAACCAGACAATGAGAGTGGCTCCGTCGAGATATCCATCTCCTCCGCACCCAAACTGGCCACTCCATTCCAGGAAATGCAATAGGAGGACACTCAGAGCCTCTCACATGTGAAAGGACTCTGCTCCACCGACCATTGACTCAGCTCAACGGATCTGGGAAGTCTATTCAAACTCTTTTGTTGGACGGTGCTTACTCCGGATTTTGCCCCAGGATACGAAAACCCCTATAAGAACCCCGGACTGCAGTACCTACTTCATGGATTTGGGTAAATCTGTATCTCTGGGTATAGACCCCTGTCCACCCAGCGCTGCGCTGATTTATTTTATTGTGGTTTTTTTTTTCTCTCATTGTTTGCGATTGAAATTGTTTTATAATAAATCGCTTTTTATATTAACCCTATTTTGCCATTGCATTTATAACACTCCCTACTCCCTGTCTTGGTGCAAGATTCAGTTACAAAGATGTAGCAGCAAGCATGAAGTGACATCTTGCTGTTCCAAAGAAGTCCACAGGTTGAATATCAGTGAATAGAATCAGGGGACATGGTGCTTTTTCCCCTTGACTATGCAAACTGAAATCACCAGCTATTCAATCGTACCTACTGTTCACTTCATACAAATACCCAAATATAATTCACCTCTTTCCCTAATGAGGTGTCTTGTTTTAAAAGACAGGTGTCTGACAAGGAAGACGGGAACCTTCCTGAAATGGAAAATATGGCCCTTTTCTCTTCAAATTATTATAACTTTGAAATTAAAGGGCTTGCAGGCAGATATATGGGAAAAGGAATAACAGTTCTTTGCTAGAATATATATTAAAAACAGGACAAACAACAACAACAGCAGCAACAATAAACAAAACCAGAAACCAAATAATAGCCTTCTCTCAGTCATCAAGCAACATAGCAGTGTGGACGAAGAATATTGTTACTGCTACCAGTCCAAAACATCTCTTGAGAAAGCCACTTGGGTTGGCACAGACAGTCACTGTATCCAATAATCACATGCACACCACGAATAAGTCAGCGAAGAAAGATGGAAAGGGTCTCCTGTATGGTATTCCAGAGAGGTTTATTAGAACCCCACCAAAGGGGTCCAGTGACAATAGACCAAGACTTCCTGCTGTGTCTCAGGTTAAGTATAGGGTCAGGGGTCAATAGTCTCTGGCCACAGGGGCAAGGCAAAGGTCACTGACCTATAGGGGACAAGGTGGATTTGCCTAGTGTTGCATAGCACCATGGGAGGACCATTTTCCCTCATCCTAAACAGTCAGGCTTTCTCGAAGCCTGTGGCAGACTCTTCCAGTGCATACGCCCAGGAATTCCCCTAGTAGGCTCAAGGGATTCCTCAAAGAAACTTCCCCTTTAGTGTAGTTATGACCACAGCCAGCAAAGGGCACTTTGCTCCCGGTGAGGCAAGGCAGGTGCGATGATTCCCCCGTGGCTGCAGGAGTGTTACGATCCAGTTTTAAAAGTTGTTAGAAATGCCTCTGCCCAAATTAAGGTGCAAATGAAACCATATGCCAAAGTCAGTAGTATGGGTTTTATTTGATAGTAAATATGAGCAAGACACAGAGAGAGAAAAGAGGTGGGGGAACAGAAGAAGAGTGACAGAATAAAGAAAATATCACCACTCTGTGGATCCCATCAGCGTTCTGATGATTCTTTCCAGCTGGTCTTCTTGGTGGTGAAGTTCCCCAAAAAATATAGTATCTGATGGATTAATATGCATTCAGGTAAGGTGGGAATGCCCAGGTTCCTCCCCCAGGGTGTGTTAGTATAGGGTTAAATGTTTCTGAAAATCATGTATAACTAGACCAAAAGAATGCTTGGTGTTTAGTATAGTTTAGCAAGCTAGAATGTTTATAGTAATGGAGATAAGTACTTGGGGTTTCTAAGATACCTATAGATAAGATTCGTACATGTTCGTACAAGCTCGGGCTATGCTCTTATGAAGTAATATCGGTAAGGTTGTTATAGTGATTAGTGATACAGCTGAAATTTTATAAATATGTGCACTTTGGACAAAGATGATGGAGCTAGATTTGGGTTGCTGATACCCCTAGTGCTGAAAATATTAAGAGAATCTCTCCATTCTTGTCCCCCATGGGGATGTGCCTGCCCTTCACAGAACACGGCGGGGGGTGGGGGGGGGGGAGGGAGAATCTCATAATAGATTCAGCATGAACTTAGGTATTTAGACAAAGGAGGCTCAATCTTGTGAGACATGGTCCTGGGTTTATTGTATGTAAATCACCTGGGGCAAGAGAGAGAGTGAGGTGCCTCGGGTGCTCTCTCTTAAAATAGGGGGAGGAGGGTGGTCTAGAGATAGGGGGGATAACAGCCAATGGGATAGGGATGTCAGGAAAATTAATCCACAAACACTAGAGGTTTATGTCCAAAAAGGAGACAGAGGAGTCCTTTTACTTTATTTGAATAAAGGGAGAGGCCATGGGGCATTCCCCTGGGGTCTCTCAAATTTTTGGAGGGCGCAGCCTCCTTTTTATCCTAATTCCCAGCCGCTTGTCCCTTCTCTCTTTCCCCATAGGCTGAGGTACTTGAGAGGTACAGGCTTCCCGGAACGCCTGATACCTAAGATACCTTCCCCCCCTGCCCCCCCCCCCAATGCATAATCCCTTCTTAATTCTTAACTCTTGTGGAATTCATGGTGCTCTTTCAGTGCCTCTTTCATCTTTTAGTGGAATCCATCCCATTGTTTCTGTTGTCTCTCACTGATAGCTGCATCTTATCAGCAGACCCACAGCTTGTTTGTAAAGACAAACCCATCATTCCTCTCAGCGAAAAAGGAAGGGAGGCCAGGTAGGGACTAACATACAAAACCAAGGGTGAGTTCATCCCCTGGGACATACCATATTATTTTTTTCAATGCATTACAACACCACACCCTTTTCTGTTATACAAAAGTAAAAAATACTTTGGCTTATTTTGACCTAGAACATGAGCTTGTCCACCACTCACTACTGGTGGGCCGGTTATATTCTTTTCTGTCATCTAGTTCTATGTGGTTAGCTTCTGAGGTAGTAGAAATTACACTACTAAGGGCTTTAAAAATCAAACAACTAATAATTCCAAACGCTAACACAATTGAAAACAAAACAAACCAACAGGATTGCTTTAACTATTGAAGTCCACCACCCTGTAAGTCCCCAGCCTTTGAACAGCTCCCTAAACCAGTCCTCAGATTCTTGTTTCACCTCTCCAATCAAGTTTTTCATCTCTCCGAGGGCTCCGTGGACGTTGGAAGCTTTTGAGGTCAAGTTTAGACAGCAAAGTCCTTCAAATTCCTGGCATTTGTGTCCATGCAGTAGCAAAAGGAAATCTATGGCCGCTCTGTTTTGGAGGGTCGCTTGTCTGGTAATTTCTTTATCTTCGAGGAGGGAGTTGAGGGCGGTGGATGTTAAGTTTGCCTGTTTCACTACCCAGCACTCCAAATGTCCTAATTCACCTAGTGCTTTGGCAGCTGCAGCCCGTGGAAGAAATATGGATGCAGCAATTCTCTTTGATTTTGCCTAATGAAAAATGTCAGAATTGCAATTTGGGTCTAAAATATCAGTGTTCCTTTTGTAAACCTTATGGGTTGAATTCTCTTTTTGAATCGATTTATTAATTTGGGTTTGGTTGGGTGCTAACAGGGACAGCCACCCGAAAGTACAAGGCCCTCCTTGAAGGCGTGATGGGGTTCCTGCCCATGTTCTATCTCCGCAAATCAGAAATATGCTTTTAGGGAGGGTTTTTGGATGTGAGCGGAGAGGATCATCTGCTGTGACTTGACTTAGCACAGTACACCATTTTTTTGCTTTGAATTCATTTCAATATTGTATTACGTGTTGGTATAATTTAGTATCTGTCAGTGAATTATAAGTATGGTGGATACAATAAGGTGCAGGGGAGTAACCCAATAACTCTAATTCTTGGGGTTCTTTTTCTGCTTGGGGCAGTTTTGGTAGCCACTCTTCTTCAGGGTTCTTAACCATTACCGCTCGCCGTTTACAGTTTTCATGTGGCTGGTCACTGTGTATTTTGGGAGCTGTGTTAGGTTTGTGGGTGTCAAAGGTGACTGGACAATCTCCAGCTTGCAGTGGGATTCTTACCAAACAGATGGACATAGGGTCTTTTGCTGCTGCAGTGGACAAGCAGATATTCTCTTGCTGGAGTGTTTGTGCCAGGGTCACCCAGATGTTCTGTCGTTGTTGAGGGACGATCCAGGCAGCTGCCAGGCTGCTCAGTGCGAGCAGGATGACAGCTGGGGTAAGACTCATTGTGGATTTGAGTGGGAGGTAGGTTATCTCTAAAAAAAAAGGAAACAAACATTTTTTAAAACATATTCACAGTCAAAGTGTGCAGGTCAGAGGCTAGAAAGGTTTCTTCTTGTTCTTTCCGGCAGTGTCTTCTCTTGGAAGCAACAGCCACTTGCTTCTCATCTCTTCATGCTGGGGCTGGGTTTTTGTTAACAAAAGGTTTTATCCACTTCTGAGGTATCCATCGGGGGCCTGCAGGGGTAGATACACACACGTAACCATGCCCCCAGGTGACAAGTTCAAAGGGGGCTTTGGTCTGCCAGGTTTCTGGGTCCTTGATTAAAACTGGCGGATGCTGTGACAACTTGATCACCGCTTTTAAAATGCCGAGCCACTGGGGGACTCATGTTTTAAAATGAACAATTCAGGAAATTGATGGTAAACAGAGCTTTACAGAGCTTCTGTTGTGGAGACATCCACACTGCCTCACTGCCTTGCCTGGCTAGGACTTGTTTGAATGTCTGGTTGGTACGCTCAATCATAGCTTAGCCTGTGAGGGAGTGGGGGATGTTGGTATTGTGTTTCACTCCCCACTGCTGGACAAATTCTAGGAACTCTTTGGATTGATACGCTGGGCCATTATCAGTTTTGATTTCTTTAAGGATCCCCAGCACTGAAAAGGCTTGTACTAAGTGTTGTTTGGCATGTATAGCTTTTTCTCCTGCATGAGCAGAAGCGTACACTGCTCCTGAGTATGTGTCAATGCTCACATGTACATACTTAAGGCGACCAAAATGGGGAATGTGTGTGATGTCTATCTGCCACACTTCGCAGCTCTCAAAGCCTCGGGGACTAATCTCGATTCCCAGCGATGGCACAGCCCGGAGCTGGCAACTGGGACAGGTGGCCACAATGGCTTTAGCCTGACCCCGTGTCAGCTGGAACAGATGGATCAGTCCTGGGACATTTTGGTGGTATTGCTGGTGGCTCAGCTTGGCCTGCTGGAATACATCTGGGAGACATACCTTTTCGGTTGGGGTGGCAAGGAAATCAGTTTTGCGGTTCCTTTTGACGATTTTGCCTGGAAAATTGATGTGTGACCTTATTTGCATCACATAGAAAGGATGCTCTCGAGTTGAATCTAAACAAATTAGTTTGGAGAGCAACCTGAAGAGATGCTCGTTCTCGATGTCCTTGAGAACTGCCTGCTCTGCTCTGGACACTACCCCTGCTACTTAGACTGAGTCGGTAACCAAATTGATTGGTTCCGAAAACTTCTCAAAGGCTCTCACGGCTGCAGTCAGTTCAGCTATATGGGGTGACCCCTCCACAAATTCAACATCAGCTTCCCAAAGCTGAGTCTGTGGATTTCTCCAAGTCATCACCGACTTGTGAGATGTTCCAGATGCATCAGTAAACACTGTAAGAGCTTTGAGTGGCATTCAGCTCCTTTTCTCACGAGGAATGAGAAGGAATTCCTCATGAAACAATTTGTGTGATGGTGCATGGACTGATATTTGCCCACTATAGCTGTTCAGAGCAAACTGGAGATTAGCATTGCTCTGCATCAGGTGCTCAAACATCTCTTTGGTCAGTTTCTCAGGAGAGTGCTTTCTTTCCCCAGAAAGTCTGACCAGGAGGTGAATACACAAAGTCACAACCTGCCAGTTCTCACAGCCTTACCCTGGCTTTTTGGATCACCTGAGCCATCAGCTCTTGTGGCTTGGTGATAGTTTTGGGTCGTTGATGGGAGAGGAAGACCCATTCTATTATTAAGAGTGCATCTCTCTGCCCCTCGGCCCACTGGAATATTAACCCATGTAGATGTGGCAATTTCCCCAGGACAATGAATTTGAAAGGCAGCTCAGGCTTGAAGCGATGTGCCTGTCTTTCTGTCAAGGCCCTTTGTTCTTTTTCAATTGAGGTTTCTGCATCTGGAGTTAGTTCCCTGGGATATAGCAACTCTCTCTTCCCTTTCAATAAATTGAGCAGGGGACTCAGGTCTTCATAAGTGAGACCTAGCCAGGGTCTGACCCAGTTCAAGGACTCACACAGGGAATGGAGATCTGCTAGAGTTTTAGGATTACTAGTGATTTCCAATTTTTGCAGAACAACTGTCAGCGCAGTGATCTCCAGGCCTAGGTATTTCCAAGGCAGCATCCTTTGAACTTTGTCCTCTTGCAGTTGGAATCCAGCAGAGGTTAAAACTTTAATCACTAGGTCAAGTGTGTCTTGCAGCATGTTGTTATTGGGACAGCACACTAACACATCATCCATGTAGTGCAGGATGATGGCATCTCTTTTTTCAGCACGAACAGGGGATAACAATGACACCACATACCACTGGCAGATGAAGGGAATGGCCTTCATCCCCTGAGGTAATACTCTCCAGTGGTATTGCTTCATTGGGGCTTCCCAGTTGACTGTGGGAGTGGAAAAACCAAACCGTGGTGCATCTTCTGGGTGTAGGGGAATTTGGAAGAAACAGTCCTTAATGTCTAGAACTGCCCATTGCCAATTTTTTGGGAGCATTGTAGGGGTGGGCATTCCCGGTTGGAGAGACCCCATGTCTTCAATCTTTTTGTTTATTTCTCTCAAATCCTGAAGGAGGCGCCACTTATTTTTCCCTGGCTTTTTTATTACAAAGACCAGGGAATTCCAAGGGCTGGTTGTTTCTACTATGTGTCCTTTGGCTAATTGTTCATCCACTAAATTTTCCAGCGCCCTGAGCTTTTGCCTACTTAAAGGCCACTGGTTCACCCACACTGGATTATTATCTAGCCATGTTAACTTTTGGGTAGGATGCTCTACAGTGGCCCCCTCTAAAAATCCTTGGGGGTCTCAGGAATGGTTAGTTTCACTCCCCACTGGGACATGTTGCCTCTCCCCCACAGGGGGCACTTGTAGTCAGTGACAAACAAATGGACACTAGTCAATCTTCCATCCGTGCCCTTGATTTGAACAATGCTCTTAGAGATTTTTTCCAATTTCACCCCTTCAACAGCTTGTATTTTGCCCGCCACGGGTTGCAACTCCCAATGTGAAGGCCACACACTTTTGGGTATGATAGTCACATCTGCCCCAGTGTCAATCAACCCTTCTACATGGAGATGTACTGATCCATGTGTCAGGTTGCACCCCATAATGGTTTATCCTCGCCAACCACTTCTGCCCAGTAAACTCCTGGTGCTTTATCATCTACTGGGACCTCTGTTTGTACTGGAATCACTTGGGCTATTATTTGCCCCTTGATCAAATAAAATGGTGTTTGTGGACATCTTTCTAGAAGAGTGAGATGTGTTAGTTCTCCCTTAATTGTCATGGGAGCTATTTCAATTTCTAGGGGGGTGTGTGCTGGGCAGGGACCCATCTCCCCCCCCCCCTCAGGGGGCAGGACCAGGACACCCCTTCCCCCACCCCCCCACAGGAGCAGGGCATAGAGCTATTCCTCTCACCCCCCCTCCCCTTGGGGACAGGAGGTGGGGGCATGGGGAGCAGGGTTGCAACATTTGGAGGTGGGGTTTCAGGGTGGTGCCATGCAGGACCAGGGTATGGTAGGAGGAAGGGAAATGTGTGAGGGAGGGGAGGGTTATGGGAGGAGTAGGCATCCTGGGCAGAGACAGGTGGGTGGAAAGGTTTATGGGATGGGGGAGGGACATACGATGGTGGTTTCTCCACATGGCTATCTGGCATATGGCCAGTGCCATTTTGGATCTTAGCCACGTGGGGATGGGGGGTTTAACAGTCAGGATATGAGGGTACAGGAAAAGCTCTCTGATAGCTTGTGTGACACTATCAGAGATAGGGGGCTGAATGAGACACATGGAACCAGGAATGGCATTGTTACAGTGCATTTCCTGAGTTTCTGGATCTGTTCTATGCATCTTTTTCAGCTCAGGAGCAGAGGGTTCGAGGGAAGAGGTAGAGGGAACCAGTGGAAGCTGCAGTGGCTGGTTTTTCATTTCTTTTTCTCTGTTAATCAATTCTTTTTGAATTATAAGAAAAACCAGGAGATAGTTTGAAGCAATTTTGTCTCCGTCCTCCACTTTAAGTGTTAAAAGTACCAATTTTATCCCATGCAGAGACAGAGTTTACCTCTGGCAGGTCAAGCTGTGGAATGTTATGGGACAGCCATGAGATAAAATGTTTCAACTTTTTTCTAGAAATTTTTACATCTGTGGTATTTAAAAATTCTTTCAATTTGGATTCCAAATTTGATTGGGGTGTAGAAAGTTTGGAACCCATTTCTGCTATTAGCAATCTGTTAGCACAACTCGTTTTTATCTTCTTTCACTGCAAAAGCAACTAACCCAGCAGCAGTAGGCTTTCTTTAGCTCGGGTCCCCCACACACACCAGGGTAAGACACAAACTGCAAAGCCCAGCCGCACTTACTTTGCTGAGCTGCTAAAAACACGTGGCTGAGGCCGTGGGGGGGCAAAACACTGTTGCCCGTCCCCCACACCACGACTGCTGGGTCACGCGGCTCCCGTGTGTTTGTGCCGCGCGGCTGTCACGTGTTGCGCGCTGCAGCTGCCTCGGCGCTGAGCCCGCGGCTCCCATGGCCCCAGGCCACCTCCCGCGCCACGGCTGCCGTGCTCCGCACGGCTCTTGCCACTCCTGCTGCTTGCCGCCACCCACAGGGACACCCCTGCCGCCCATGCAGCCTGAGGTTGTTGCAGCCGCCGGCTGATCCGCTGGCTCGGCCCGTGCATGCTGCCGCCCGAGCTGCGCCTGGGACCCGCTCCGCCTTTGCTCTGCCATGGTTTCGTGCTCACCGCCGCCATCGGCCGGTCTGACTCACTGCTTTTGTGTTGTTGGTTGTGTCGAGCAGTGAAGACTGTCCCTCTTCGTGAAATTGACTTTCTCTGGGCTCAGAAAAGCTACCAATCTCGCCCTTGTGAGCTATATTTACCGTTTAGCTTTTCAAGGTAGCTGACGTATCCAGGCTTGCGGAACACACACGTGTGTTTCCAGCCGCTTTTGGGGGTCTCTAAAAAGCCCCACCCATGGGCGCCAACTTTATATACGTACCCTGCCTCCCTATAGCCACAATCCGCCCAGCTGCAGCCAGGGACACAGGGAATATATTATATAGCATGGACCAGAGGGCTAAAAATGAGGCTTTTTCCCTTGCTGAGATGGAAGTTCAGCTTTATTCCTGGGATCCTGTGGAGAAAGAGAGAAAGAAGGAAAGAGAAAGAATACATGAAAATTACTTTTTTCTGAATTTTCCATCTCATCAAACAGTGAGAAGTTTTATTGTTTAATATTATCCAATTTCTGTTAAATAAACAGTTTTTTTCACTTTTCTCCAAGGAAATATTTTTTCCCAAACCAGTTAAGGGAAGGACCACTTGAATTTGCTTTTCTGGGGAGACCCCCAATTAGAAGTTCTCTCCCAAATTTGCCCTAAACCATGACAGGTGTGTAAGGCTGATACTTGTATATAAACAGCTACAAAGTCATGGTTTCAGATGATTCTAAAGGAGTGAGCTACTGTTTACTGCACTTGTTGTCCATCAATGTACTCACAGTGTTTTGATATCAAGTCCAAGTTCAATTTATATGTCGCTAGGAAGAATAACTACACTAGAATCACTAAATAGCTGTCCAAAATGATGTCACATGTCTTCATGGCGCAAGATTCACAATAAAATTACCTTATGAGGGCTGTGGGGTAAAAAGCAAGTGAATGGGCACAGCCAGCACAGTTCTGCCTGCCTTTTCAGTGGAGAGTCATGAGCTAATTATATCTAATTCTTAAATATCTGTTGCAGATAATGCTCAGGGTTTGCCTTCAAGTGAGCAAAGGAATGCTTGATTTATCAGTGGCATGGGCCTCACCCAGCTAATTGCTCCCAGTAACTTTTATAAATCATTCCATGTGTTAACATAAGGCTTTAAAGTAAATTGCTGAATGTCTTACAAATATGAACCTTCCTGTTCACAAACTAAAACATTAGCTACATAGTGATAAACGGTGCTCTGAGGGTACCGACTTGCAAGTACTTTTCCACGTGTACAAGTTTCTAATTTTCATGGTAGGAGCTAACATCCTTATAACTGAGAAAAGAATGAGTATCAATTCAGTCCAATCAGACTTTTAAATCAACATTCCTGAAAAGGCAGTATACATCCCACATGGCAAGTTTTACCGATCATGCAATATATCAGCATTTCTGATGAAGAATTTAGACCTTTATAAGCAAGGAACTACGTAATGCTACAGGCATGCTGAAAAATGCTACATTCACACAGCTAGCCTTGCATCTCTCCAATAAACAATCCTTTCAAAATCCACAGCTAACTGAAGATACATGGTTAGTTTTAATACAGTTCCTGTAATGATGTCTGTGTTCTGGGGTTTGAGTACACAGCACCACCTGTTAACTGAACGACAAACTATCCTGTACCAGTCTCCACAGTTTTCTGAAAATAGAGTAGCCTAAGTCTTTGTAAGCAGGTGGGCACGCAGCAATAACTGACAGATCTTTGTGTTTCAATGCATCCTCTTGGCATTCTGACAGCAATGCTCTGCAGCATCAGCATTCCGTTTAGGGTATAAATCTGCCGTGTGACATGATTTATGGTTCTGGGGTCAAAAGGGTAGGCTGAGCCATGGTAGCTATAAAGGGACAACTACCTCTAGGTGAGAGGGGGCCATGAAGGCTGAAGCAACTGTGGGAAGAGTGGACAGCGAAGAAGCTGTGGTTGGAGGGGCAGGAACTGGAGGAACCACAGCAGAAGGGGCATCCTGGACAGCAGCCACTGTGGAGGAGGCAGCATGCAAGGAGGCCTCACTGTGGGAAGCTGGCACTGGTGGGGTCAGGGGGGCCAAGGGGGCCGAAAAGGGCTGTGGGCGCAGAAAAAGGCCAAGGGGGCTGACAGAGGTCCTGGGGTCCAACAGAGGCCCAAGGGTCCTCCAAGGGCCTGGGCCCCAATAAGGGATGGGGGAACAGCTGCAGGGAGGCTGGCATTGGGGGGGCAGCTGGTGAAGGATCCACTGCAAGGGAGCTGGCAGTCAAGAAGCTGCTTGCATGGGAGGCACCCAGCTGAGTGGTGGAGGTGGAGAGGGAAGGACAGGGGAGACAGTCTGCTCCAGGGGGAACTCTGGGGGGGATATCGCTAGTGCCTGCAACATCATGCACTAAACTGAGGATTAATCTGTTCCCTGGATCCGTTCCATGGATCCATGCCCTGGATCCGTGCCCTGGATCCGTGACCAGATTCATTATCAGTATCTTTTCTAGCATTCCCTGCTGCAGCTACACAGGAGTTTTTAACATCAAGGCCTCTCATTTAGGAAGCAGTTACAGGGTTCCTTAACCTGTAATAAAAGTTGCTCCAATGTGGAGAATATGCTGCAATCTTTAAGCTGCACCCAGGCTATTGGGATAACCTCCTGGTCCCAGGATACTCACAGTCCCATGGTTCTTCGTCCAGTGAATACCACTCACCTTAACCTTACAGGCTGTGCCAACATCTTATTTTCCATTGGATTGTGGCTTGCAAAGAAAGTCCCCTGTTCTTGTAGCAGGGTCTGAGCTCTGTTCTCTGCTTGCAATCTGAGGGTCCAGGTGTAGTCCATCTTTTCATTGCAATCTGATATTCTGTCATTCTGGATCTGCAGGGCCTCGCCACCTCTCACAATCCACCTCTTCACTGCAATCTGATATCTGTTGTTTGGGTGACAAATGTTATGAAGCAAAGAGACACAGACTCCCCAGGCAGGTGCAAAATAGAGCCCTTTATTGCAAAAACCAGGCCTTTTTAATCAGTTAGGCCTTTATCAGTTACATTTCATGTAAGCACAACAAATGTAATTCAACCAAGCACCATAAACCATTATATGAACACGTAATAGCTATATAACTTGTTTTTCTACCTCTAATTCAGCTGAGTCACTTTCCCATAGTCCAATTCTACTTAGCCAAAGTAACAGGCCTGAGCCATGATTTTACAAAGGTAACAAGATGTGAACATGATTTTCTGAGCCTGAGAGAGTTTTCAGCCTGTCAGTGGCTGATGTGTTTCCAAAGGGAAAGTCCTTTGGGAACATTTTCTCTCTCAAGGACTGTTTTGTAAATAGGTTTTTGGTTCCCAAAACAGTGGTGTACAGATGTTCTGAATGTGTTTTCTCTTGTCCCACCAATGGGACCCGAGAGGTGTGTTGGGGTTCAAGCAAGGCTGGTACCCTGGCTGGAGCCAGCACGGCAGCTATTCCCAGCTGCTCGGTCCATATCCCACTGCATCAATGTGATGGATGGCGAAAATGGCGATTTATTGCAGGGAAACTTAACATTTTATAGCTTGGGGTCACTGTGTTACTCCCATCTGCTTACATCACACCTAGATGCTATTGGCTAATTGCAAGGGGCCTTGCTATCCTAACAGAGAGGGGTCGGATAACTTTTCCGTTACATCCCGGTATCTTCCGCATCGCCAGGCCCTAACTACAACATATTCCCCTCTCTCTATGAATAATTAATTTGCTAAAATATAAGGTGTATTAGTCTTGAAAATGGATAATATAAAATTGAGTTCAAAGATTAACACAAGTAAAATCATCACAATTGGTCTAATCAGGATAGACACTAGGGTGGTTAGCCATGGAGATTGATCGAACCAGGACTGGAACCAGTTTTGCTGAGCTTCTCTCTCTGCTTTTCGTTGAGACAGCCTGTCTTGTAGCTCTGCCATGGTGTCTCTCACTACTCCGGTGTGGTCTGCATAGAAGCAGCACTCTTCTTTCAGGGCGATGCAGAGGCCTCCTTGCTGCATGAACAGAAGGTCGAGACCTCGTCTGTTCCGCAAAACAACTTCAGAGAGTGAGGAGACTGATTTTTCTAAAAAGGATATGGATTTCTCAATTCTCTGTAGATCTTCATCTACAGTCATCTGTAGCTAAGAGAGGCTCTGACTCTGGGTTACCAGGGCGGAGACACCCGTGGCTGCTCCAGTCGCTCCCAAGCCGAGCAGCATTGCTATTGACAGTCCTGTCAACAGCTCCCTTTTCTGAAGGCGGCTTGCTCGCTCAAGGTACTGGTTTACTTCTTCTTTGGAGTGGTATAGGACCCTGGTGATGATAACAGCTAATACACAAAAGTCAACAGAGGAGTTAAAGCTTGGGTATAAATACAAGGGCTAGACTATTAGATCATGGGTTCTCAGCTTGTACCACAAGGTTGGGGCTTACTGCTTCAGCTGTTATAACTATAAACAGCACAATTACTATAAGCAGCTTACCATGTAAATAACACTATACTTGCAAACTCATAGCTAAAACTTTAACGTTAAATGAACTTTCAAAGATGCTTACACTACTTCTTAAAAAAAAATACTTATACTTTATACTAACATAGCAATTACTACACAAGCTAAACACTTTACTTTAAACTATTATTTAACTACTTTTAACACACATGTTCTGGTATATATGTAGTCTAAGCGTGAAAGCAATTTGCTAAAAGGATAAACACACAATTACAATTTGCTTTGTATATAGTTAGATGGAGTCTCTACACCTCCCAAATCTTCTACAGAATTTTTCCAACACAATTCAGTCTTGGAATGTTCACTGCTCCCGTGATGTCAGCTGGCAGCTGATCGGTGACTGAGGGCTTTGATGTTCAAGTTGTTCTTCACATCCTTCTAAATCTTAAAACAAAGGATAACTGAAAAATTGATAGAGACACCACATCATAATAACAACATAAAATTTCTGTTGGCAACTGTCTGTGAAGTGTTCGGACACAACTGTGTCCTGACAGGTCCACTTCTGATCCATGTCTGGAGTACCAAAGCTGTGTGATGACCTCTCCGTTCACTGCATCTCATGTGTTCAGAGGCAGACAGTCTGGTCAGATGGACAGGTGACTTTTCTGAACCTGCCAACAAAACACAGGCACTTCTCTCCTTGAAGTTAATGAATTATACTAATCAAATTGCTTTTAGGGTATCAATTTCCCCCCTTTTCTTAAAAAAAATAAAAATTAGATGTATTTCTGTTCAACATTAACACAAACTTTATGTACAATTAATAAGAACCTATAAGTTGAAAATCAATTAATATAAAAGTACTGTTAATTATTAAAACACTGCACTAGCATCTCATAGTTAATAAACAAACAAAACGAAAATTATCAGTGAAGGATTGGACAATCAGTCCGGAAATGATTCTCCAAGCTCACTTCAAAATTGATCCAGCTGTCATATTAATAGGGTCAAATTGCAAAGTCAAAAAGTGACTCAAATACTAATTTGGGACAGAAGACATCTGGATCTGTTGATAAACATTCTGTCCAGGTAAAGTTAAGACTTGGCCAGGGTCTTAGACTTTAAACTGGAAAGATGCCTCTTAACTTATTTTTAAAACAAGGTTTTCAATAACAACAGCTATGAGATGCTTACAGCACAGCAAACTGTTAAAATGCATTTGTACAAAGCAAATAATTAAAAACCTTAGGTACCAGACTAATTAAATCATGCAGCAGTTGGTTTAATCTGAAGCCTCTTCAATGGCAGCTGATCCTTAGCAATGGTACATCTTATTAAAATTCTGGAAACACTAAAAAATAAGAAAGTTATAGCAAATGAAACTGCAAAAATTGCAACAACTGAATAGAACTCTCAATGAAGTCTAGGGTGTCACAGACTGCATTCACTTCTATTCACAAGCAGGTGTTCATCTGTTTCAGTTGTGGCTATCTTCATATTTCTAGGAAAACAACTATATTTTGCAATTTAAACAAGTGTTTCTAATAAAACATAAAACAATTTAAATTAAACAAAATTTAAATTTAACAATAATTATTTATAACAAAAGGAAATAACAAAACTTAACTTTAAGAGAATATCCAAGTTATACAGCTTAACTAAAAAACATTTAAGTCAACAGTAACATGGATTCACTATAAAAATTATAAAAATGCAACAAATACATCACAATTCCATGTTATCTAGCTTTAAAAATAACCCACAATAACTGCAAATGTTACTAAAAACACTCATTCACAACAAGAATTTGCCTAGTATATGTTCAAATTAGTTAAAATTTCAAAATGCAGCTTCTTTTAAAAAAAGCCACAACAACACAAGATTGGGCAAGTTGTCATTTAGCTTTTGTAGCACTTCTCAGAAACATCAAGTCTAATTTTTAAACTAAAATCCAAAATCCAAATTGATATATATGCAGTTATATGTGTTTTATTTAATAAAAAGATTCACATTAAAATTTCTTTATTAAAACTGTCAAAAACTCAGCAAATGGGTAATATATGATTACTAAAACAAAACAAAAATCTTTTAAGTTTCTTGGGATACAGAAATACAACATTTAAACTTTTTAATCTATTTTTAAAGGCACTTCATTCAATAGAAACTTATTTTTAAATCTCAATCTTAATTATAACACTTTGCTAATTTACAAACAATACAATTTATAAAGCTTTTAATTTTTGAATTGTCTAATTAAAACTCTCTCTTTTTTATCCCTCTCCAAAATATCCAGCTTTTTGTTGTTTTTTGTTGTTTTATTGCTTTGCATTCCGCGGTTTCATTGAAGTCGCTGTTACTTGTTTCACCGGTGGTTGCCATGGCAACAGCGTTCGGCCGTGTGTATTTTCTAAACTCGTCCGCGCCGAGCTACTTTTTAAATCTGAGAAAAACTCTGAAAACTCCAACTGCATAAATTCATAATTACTTAAAACACAAAATTAACTCCAAAAGGGTACATAAACACCTTTTAAAAACTCAGTAAATTATGACTTTGTAACAAACTCGGTATTATCCCAGCGCTTCTTCCCAGGGAGGGAGTGGGGGGGGGGGTGAACCGCTCGTATCTCAGTCAGAGTCAAAATTGGCTGGTTATTTCCTGTTTTCCGTGCCTTTTCTTCGGCCCCGGCCCCGCCGACCACCCCTGTGGGCCGGCCGTTCCTTCCCCCCTGGCTCTCCACGCCTTTCGTTCCACCCTCCACTCCGCCTTTTGCTCCCCCTTCTTCTCTGCATTCCAATCTCTGTGCCTCTGTTCCCATTCGCCGCGTCTTATCTCTTTCACTTCTTCACATTCCTTTTCTCTCCCATCCCCCCGACTGTGCCCACCTTCCAAGGCCAGCTTTAGTTCTTTGTTAGAGACATATTTTTCCCGCGCTACAACTTCTTTCTCTGTGCCATCTTTATGTCTTTGGGGGGATGCTTTCTTCTTATTTTTTCTGCCACACCTCTGGCTATTTCTATTAACTTTTTCCAAAAATCTTCTGCTCTTAGCTGTTTCTCTGAGAGCAGATAAGAATTTAGGGACTGAGGGGACTCCCGGCCCCCCTCCCGGCTCAGTTGAGCTTCTCGCGTCTGGGGGCTGTAAAGCTCTGACCCTAACTTTCAGGGTAGCCAGCAAACAGTTCCTTGTCGTTTCCCAAATTTCTTCAGCAAAGATTTTAGCACATCTGTCCCACACCTTAGGGTGGATAAACTTTACAAACTCATTTACAACTTCAACAACCCAAATTCTTGCAATAACAAGCAAATTAGGTTTACAACTTAATTACAATCTAACCTTTTTGATGATTCCATCATCGTTCTGGGCCCAGGCTTTTCCCGTCAAGAATAGACGCACTATCTTGACCGCTGCTCCTTGACTCAGGGTATCCTTGCTTTTTTAATTTCTTCTCACGTTTCTTCCCGCTTTTTCTCCCGGGTTTCGTGCAACAGATGTTGGGGTTCAAGCAAGGCTGGTACCCTGGCTGGAGCCAGCACGGCAGCTATTCCCAGCTGCTCGGTCCATATCCCACTGCATCAATGTGATGGATGGCGAAAATGGCGATTTATTGCAGGGAAACTTAACATTTTATAGCTTGGGGTCACTGTGTTACTCCCATCTGCTTACATCACACCTAGATGCTATTGGCTAATTGCAAGGGGCCTTGCTATCCTAACAGAGAGGGGTCGGATAACTTTTCTGTTACATCCCGGTATCTTCCGCATCGCCAGGCACTAACTACAACAGAGGTGTTGTTCCCTTTACCAGTCACTTTAACCTGTATCGGAACACCTTATAAAAGGGGCTGAAAACCCCAAAATAAAGGCTTCTGCCTTCTTGGGATGAAACCTCTACTGCTGTAATTGAATCCACACTTCTATTTTGTGTCCACTAGCAACAACGAGGCCCTTATTTTTTAAGGTTTTACCAGTCCTAAACAGGAAGGTGCTTTTATGTGGATGCAAGAAGCAAGCAGGGAGCACAGTGTCTGTGGAAAAGCAAGTCACAACTTTCTCAGACTGGCCTGAGAAATGTGGCCTGGGAAATCATAAGGAGGAATCAAAATAATCCTTAGAAGACAACCTTGCAGGTGTTGTTTGTCACTTTCTTGGTTTCTTGCAAGAGAAGGTCGAGGGGCGATGTACCCAACTGACGAATGATGGTGATGTGTTAGTTTACTGACCAATAAGAGTTTTACCTTTCCGGACCTTCTTGGACTTGTCTATAAAAGAAGATCTGGGATAATAAACCTTGCTCTCCTGTACAACCCACAAGAGAGTCTGTGTCGTTACTTTCACCGTTCCCAATATAGTGTGACAGTTTTAAGATTTGTTTTACTTCTCGTTAACCTGCTTTGATTTTGACTGGTAATAAATTCACTTAATATTCCCAAGTCAAGTCTATTTTACCCATGATGGGTTTTTGTGAGTGACTTCTCCCCGATGCCTGTTGGGTAAGAACCATACTCTATGTGCACTGAATACTTTTTCTGGGGATTAGAGGTAGTATATTACTTTGAATACCTTTTTGCAGTCAGATGCTATCACTGACAATCCTCAGACCTTAACCTGTCACAATTTTCTATTAATAAATAAAGAGTGTGTCCTGGTTTAAGGCAAATTTGTGAGAAAACCTCCAATGGGGCCCCCTCCAGGAAGCAAACCCATGTGGCCCCTTCCCCCCCCCCCCCCCCAACCCGTTTGGGAAGAAATTTCTCTGAGAGGAGTGGAAGAAGTGTTATTCCATGAACTGTTAGTATGAATCCTTCACAGGCACTGGCAGTCACTGGCATTTGGTATCATAAATTAAGGGGAAAACCTGCTGAGGGGTCTTCCTTATGCTGTTTGTGTGTGTCCCTGAATAAGTCAGTTGAGCCACCCTCCAGTACAGCAGGACCGCTCAGTGAAGGGTCCCCATAACAGGACAGTAACAGATGAGTCAGGCACAAGGGGCTTTCCCTGGGGTGCGGACAGACAAATTAAATACTAAGGGTCAAGTAAATCAGTAAATCTCCCCACACTAATGGTTGAAAAAGCCTCCCCTTTTCACGTGACAGGTGGGTTCCTGGCATCCAGCCAGGATCAAACGATCACAATGCCCCATCCCTGGAAGTAATCAAGGTGAGGTTGGATGGAGCTTTGAGCAACCCAGTATAGTGGAAGGTGTCCTAGAACAGGTCATCCTTAAAATTGCACCTCAATAAGCTGAAAAGACCCATGGTGGTAGTTGTGGGAAGACAACCAAACCGTGGGAGGGACTTCAGGATTAGAGATTTCTGGGAAGCTGCTATTGGTGAAAATTAAAACCACGAGAGAACTGTTTCTTGTGGAGAAGTCTCTATGGCATGGCATGAGAGACTCCTCTCCCTAAATGAACTGAAGAAAGATTATTTTTGAAGTGGTAAACCGACTGAAAATACCAAATTTTGTCTCTTTCCATTGTCAGTGGGAAAGGAAAGAAGAGTTGGGGGGAGGAGAAGTATTCTGAAGGTTTGTTCTGATTCTTATTATTCTTCTTTTAGATCTGTTAATAAAGTTTTCTTTATACTTTTTAAAGTTTTGAGCCTGCTTTTGCCCTTCTCCTAATCCTTATCTCACAGCAGAAAATGAATAAATAATTCTAGTGAGTGCACTAGTGTTGGTCCAGCGCTCAAACCACCTCATTAATTGGTGCATTTGCTGGGAAACTCGAGTTGGAGACCAAAACCAATACTTTAAGGTATCTTCCAACCCAAACCTCTCATTAACATTTTTTTTGAACAACACTTTTTCAAGTGGTTCTATGTTGTTGGTATATTTTTTTTAATAAAATTAATTATCATTTGCTTGGAAGTTTATAATTACAGCACCCTGCTGAGGTCTGATGTGTCAGGAGCCTTGTGTAACCTTGGAGGAATTGGTGCCATTGTTTTGTCTACAGTGGTTGCTATCAGGAAAATAGGGGACTATGTTTAGGGAAGAAGAAAAGAACAAATATTTAGCAGAGAACTGAAATTATGGACTAACATCAACATAGATGCAAATCAAAGAATGATGATGGAGATATACCCAAGGATTTAGCAGTTCTGGATTAGAAATAGAATTTAAGATATGTTCTTCTAATATCAAGCAAGCAAATAATCTAAACCCACATAATAACAGTGAATAAAATTATAGCTTGGCTAAGTAATTACTCCTTTTATTCCCTTCATATCACTCAGAATGAGTTTATTGTCCATGAACTTTCATTGAAGCATTACTTTAAAATTAAATAGTTAAAAACATTGCAATTTGAATATCTGTTTCCTTTGTTGATAAAGAATACATTTGGTCTCTCTTTTTAGTTTTCAGTGTTAAAAAAAAACCCACTGTGCAGCCTGGTACTAATGCAACCCCAACTGCTTCCTTACCAGACTTCAATCTGTGAATTTACCACCTTGGCTACTTGAGACAGTTCCAGGTGGGCATTAAGTATTGAAGCAGACAGACACAGATGGATTGTACTAGAGGCTGTAGCTAGCTTCCTTTCTGATGGATGCCCCAAAGTCTGTTCTAACACTTAGTCCAGAGATACTGTTAAAGTGGTTCTAGTGAGGCAGCACATAGAAAATCCAGCTGAGGAGCACAGAGAACAGGCTGTGCAACAGGACATGGTGCATCAGAAGGATGTGGCATGGCATTTTGCACAGACAACAGGACATGGAGTGGCAGTTTGAGCAGGCAGGGTGTGTGGGAAGAGAACTGAGGCACTGCAGCACAGGCAGTTATCTCAGTTGCTGGTCTTTATACTTACTGAGGGAGCTCAAATATGTTGTCTGCTCAGTGAGGAGACAAGTTGTCTAAGCTCACCAAAAAAGATGTGGCGACCCAGACAGAGCTCCCCTCAAAAAGCATGCAAAAAACCATGTAACTGTCTAGGCTTCAAGCTGTAGGGAATGCCTAAGCCTCACAGCAGATTGTGGTGGAGATAGAAATTGTGTCAGATGTGACCAGGTGGACAACCTGCTCAGCCTGGTATCAGAGTTACAAGATGAAGCAGAAAGGCTGAGAAGTATTAGAGAATCAGAAAGGGAGATAGACTGGTGGAACCCTAAGACTGGCGGAACTGGTGGCCTCCCTAAGACAGAAGCAGCCACCGGAAACAATTCAAGATCAAGGGGATCCTCTGTCCATACCACAGCAAGGAGCATGTACCAGTTGTGAAGCAAGAAGCAAATGGAGGGTCGTCCATACTTGGGGAGGCAAGCGAAATCCTTCACCAACTGTGGCAGGATATTTGGCCTACCACAGAAGAGCTTATCTCCAGCTAGTGCGACAGCTCCAGACATTCTTCCCCCAACGTGAAGTGATGAGATAACCTAAAGGAAAACCGCTTGGAATATTCACGGAGTCCTCACAGAGGTAAAAGTGAACTTCATTTATTGCATAACTCAGTACATTCTTATAAGGTTTTTTCCAGGGTTCACGTGGCTTAAGCAAAACTGCTATTGGCTAGTGCATCCTGCTTATCATCTTCTTCTTTGTTTACATTCTTCACAGCGACTTCAAGGTCACTGTAAGCTGGGCTGTAAGCTGTACCTTGGTTTGTGCAAACAGGCTTTAAATAAAATATCGTGTCGACAAATCCCCCCTTTTCTTTTGCACAACCCAGGCTTTGGATATTACTTGTTTTAATTTTTTGCGGATACAGGATAACACGCAACTTACAATAATTAACCTTATTAATACTATAACAAGAATTCGTCTCTCTTCTAGTACAAGAGATTTTAACTACTCAGTAATGTCCCAATTGGTTAACTAACTTCCAATGGGGTTATTGTATTTTTTCAGGTTGTGTAACTAGTTTTGCAGCTGTTTTAGTTGTTTATGGATAGAAACTGAGTGGTCAGAAATATTTATACAACACATTCTTTCAAATCTTAAAACAGGGAATAACTGAAGAAAATTGGTAGAGACACAACATTATGATGATAATATAAAACTTCTGTTGACAAACTGTCTGTGTAGTTTTCAGACATAACTGTGTCTTGCTTCCACTTGTGATCTTGTTTGGAGTACTAAGGCTGTATGATGACTTCTCTGTTTACTGGGTCCCATTTTTCAGAGGTAGTCAGTCTGGTCAGACAAGTAGGTGATCTTTTTGAACCTGTCAACAAAACATAGGCACTTCTCCCCTTGAAGTTAATGAATCATTTTGGCTTGGCTGTGGTACACCCAATTGTGAATTCAGATTTTATGCTATTTTTTAAATTTTTGATGCAAATATTTAATTATTTAAAATTAATTTTGGTCTAAATTTCTAATGTACATACTACATTAATTGAATGCGTTTAAGGCATCAATTCCTTTGCTTTTAAAAGTGAGATGTACTTTTATCATGCATATTAATATCAACTCAAAACTATACAAATAATGAACAAAAAACTCACAGAAGTCAGAAATCAGTCAGATAATAAACATTATTTATAACATATGTGATATAACATTACTATTAACCAGTAAAACACTGCACCAGCATCCCATAGTCTGCAAACAGACAACAAAATCAGTGAAGGATTGGATAACCACCTCCAGAAATGATTCTCCAAGCCCACTTCAAAATTGATCCAGCTGTCATATTAATAGGGTCAAATTGCCAAGTCAAAAGTGACTCAATTATTGATTTGTTGTAGAAAACATCTGGATCTGTTGGCAAACATTCTGTTCAGGTAAAGTCAAGGCTTGGCCAGGGCCTTAGGCTTTAAACTGGAAAGATCTCTCTTAACTCATTTTTAAAACAAGATTCTCAATAGTAGCAGCAATGAAATGCTTAAAGCTCAGTAAACTGTTAAAATGCATTTGTGTAAAGCAAATGATCAGAAGTCTTAGGTAAGAGACTAATCAAACCATTTAGCAGTTGGTTTAATCTGAAGTTTCTCTCCTGGCAGCTGACTTTCAGCAATGATACATTTTCCTGGAATTCTGGAAGCACTGAAAAATAATAAAGCTACACTGGATTAGGCAAAAGCAAGCCTTCTTAAACAAGGGAAGGAGTAAAAACCAAGAAAAACCTTATATAGGAACAGCTGTATAGCTTGTTTACAGAGATGCATCTGCAGTTAGAAAACGAAAAGATCTCAAATGACACGTGTCTAAAAGGTAATTACACAAAGATATGTTAAAATATAGGAGAAGCTGGCTATAAATACAGCAATGACACTCTATAGATAATGCTCACCATAAAAGATCCATAAATTCACGTTATACAATGAATATATCAGTAGTAAGTGTCTGAGAAAATTAAGACAATATTTTTAAAACATTCATGTCTTAATGACCAAAAATGAAATAAGGTAAAAAACTTCTAAATTTCCTAGTAAATAACAGTCATTATTCTTTTGTGTTTCCTATAGAAAACAAAAACAGTAGAGGTTGCTAACGAAATATGAGACAATTTAAATTAAACAATACTCAAACCTGGTAGAAATTAATTATGTCAGAAGGAAATAAAATTCAACCTCAAAAGAATACCAAAGTTACAAAGCCTAACTTAAGAACACTCAGACCTAAAAAACTTCACTTAATTCTATCAATACTTAATTTGTATCAAATGAGAACATAACTCAGTCTTATTCTATTATTACAAAAAAGGCAACGGAAAGTTTGGTATATACCTTTTGAACATAATAAAACAGCAACATGAATTTATGATAGAGATTATAAAGATGTGACAAATACATTATGATTTTATGTAATTTGGCTTTGAGAATAACTCATAATAGTTGCAGATGTTACTGAAAATACTTATTCGTAGCAGGAATTTGCCTGGTATATGCTTAAGTTTTTTAGGATTTTTAAAGTGCAGTTTTATTAGAGAAAAAACACAACAATGCAGGATTTGGCAAGTTGCCATTCAGCTTTTGTAGCACTTTTCAGAAACATCAAGTCTAACTTTTAATTAAAATCCAAAGTCCCAATTGGTATATATGCTGTTACACATATTTTTTATAGCAAAAAGACTCACACTGAAATTACCTTATTAAAATTGTGGAAAAAACAAGCAAATGGGTAATATATCGGTAACTTAACTTTGTTTTGTACAGTGAAGTTCTCCTAGCTAATTATTTTCTAAACCATGACTATCTTCTGTAGATAACGTTAATTGGAAGGTCGTTTTATTAGTAGCTGTAAATCATTCAATATTTTGGCATTAGGTTTTAAATCTAATTATTCCAAGGTAACTTTTTACTTCTGTTAATATTTACTCTAAACATTTCTAAAGAGGGGTTTTTTTAATTTTCTAAAGGGTTGCAATAATTTCTCCAGTAAAACTCTAAAACCGCAAGAACTCATAATTACTTAAAAACACAAAATTAACTCTCAAAGGGTATATACAGACATTTTAAGAAAACAATGAATCATGACTTTTTAACAAACTGGGTGTTATCCTGGCACTTCTTCTTGGAGAGGGAGCGGGGGGGGGTGAACTGCCCTGCTCTGCTGCTATCTCTAGAAGGTTCGAGTGAAGTTTTTGTCATTCCCCACATACTTTCGCAGAGGGGAAAAACTGAGAGAAAAAAACCCCACATAGTTAACTTTAACAAATGTAGTTCTTTCTCTCAACATTTCTCTTGTTGTTCGCAGACAGAGGGAAAAGGACACGATTTTACAAGAACAGACGATGTTACACGAAAAGTCTCTCAGGGCCAGGTGGTAGCAGCAGTGACCATTGCAACTTATCAACCTTGAATTACAGTAATGAATTTTGAATTTTGAACTAGATACCATATAGTTAGCGATTTTTTGACTATTTTGTCTCCCTTTGAAGCTGTCTGAGCCACCATGGCTCTGCTTGACTCTTTCTGTAATTGCTGATATTTGTCCAGCATGGCCTTGAAGCTTCTTCTGCAGTGCGTCCGCCACGGGGGTGCCTTTGTTCTCTGCACATGCTCCCCCCATGCCCCCCCTGGGTAGGGTGGAAACCTATCTAAATCTGGTTTCTCTTCAAAGGTAGAGTTAATATCTTGCCCCTGTATGTCCACAATTGATTTAAAATCATTGGACATCTCCTTATTTTCTAATTTTCTCTTCCCCCCCTCTCTCCAAGTGCATCATTGCAAAGAATGTTCACCCAGCAGTGGAAGGTAAAGATGGCTGATGGCTGCTGCTATGACACAGGTAGAATTACAGGGCTGCAGCCTGGGTAGATTCTCCTTTCATGTCTTTTAAGGTATTGATTACAATCTGCCAAGTCAGGCTGTAAGACAGTGTCCTTGCTTTTACTCATAATTGTTTTTTCCCACAACTGATCTCCTATTTCTTTTCATTCTTCCACTATGAATCGCAGTGGAGGCACTTTCAAGTACCCGTTTTCTCTAGCCCATACAATGAGATTTTCCAGGTCTTTATCCTTTACTGCTTCCCCTTTTTAACGAGGATACTTTGAAGCAGTTTTTGTGCTGCTGCAAATTCAACATCCATGCTGGCAGCCACTGATGGGGGGAAGGGCACAACCCCTCCTACCTGAGTGCCGATGCTGACTAGCCCTCGGTCTTCACTCAGACTCCTCCCCCACATGTTTTTCCACAGCTTAGATTCGCTTGCACATCCTACCTGCTGTGCTAACCTGCTCTACCAGCTCCAATCCACTTCCACATTTACCCGCTGTGCGAACCCAGCCAAGCTGGCAACCTGCAGAGTGTCCCTGTTCAGAGCGCCAGTGTCCTGGTTTAGGGCAAATTTGGGAGAAAACATCCAATGGCCCCCCGCCCCCCCCGGGAAGCAAACCCTTCCTCTCACCCCCCATCCGGTTCGGGAAGAGATTTCTCTGAGAGAAGTGGAAAAACCTGTTTATTTAACAGGCAAAGCACTACCCAGCACAAGAATGAACAATATCAAATTACAAAACCTCTCGCCATTCTGAAGAGATGACAAACTTCAGAGGGTCTCTTTCCTGTGGATGTTTGCTCTGTTATCAGTCCCTCTGGCGCTGGAAAATGCCGCTGCCCAGGTTAGGTTCCCGGTTGTTGATATATTTTATATATTAGTAAAGGCCTGTCTGCACAAACCAGTCTTTGAAATAAGTCGTGATATTAAAGGCTAAAGTCCTTGAAACCCTCCTGCAGAAGAGAGAGTAAAGCAAAACAATATCCTTGTGTGTAGGAGAAAAAATGTAAACTTGTGTGTGTTAGCCAATAGTAACTTGCTTAGCCCGCGGACCCTGTAGAACCCTATAATAGGTGTGCTAAAGATAGAAATAAACGGTGTTCACGTTTACTTCTGCGAAGGCTGGTGAATAAACTGGCGGTCTCTCAATACCTGGTAGTCCATGGGTGCAAGCTCCCAGTTCTCCCCTGAGTCCCCAGTCCAGAGCAGGTTTGATCCCTTCCAAGGAAAGGGAAAGAAAACAGTCCAGGAAGACCTCCCTGCTTCGGCTAGCTGAAAAGCCAAGGCGATCTGTGTCTTGTTGTCTGTCTGTGCTGTAGTCAAAACCCCATCCTGGGATGTGGGGGGAGCAAGTACAATCTCTGATAACAGACTTGGTGCTTCTTCTCTACTCACTTTTACTCTTAGATGAAGTTTTAAGGATACAAAACCTATTTCTGGGCTAGGTGGACGAATGGGGATACAATTTAACATCACAATCACCCCAGGACAGCCAGCTAAAGGAAAACTGCTTGGAATATTCATGGAGTCCTCACAGAGGTAAAAGTGAACTTCATTTATTGCGCAACTCAGTACATTCTTATAGGGCTTTTTCCAGGGTTCTCGCATCTTAAGCAAAACTGCTATTGGCTAGTGCATCCTGCTTATCATCTTCTTCTTTGTTTACATTCTTCACAGCAATTTCAAGGTCACTGTAAGCTGTAAGCTGGGCTGTAAGCTGTACCCTGGGTTGTGCAATCAGGCTTCAAATAAAATATTGTGTCTGCAATAACCCAGGCCAGCTCTCTGACTAGCAAATTGGGACGAGCCAGGGAGTTATTTCTCTCTCTGGTGCCAGGAGCAGAACTCCCAATAATCAACTGGGCATGAGAACAGATGTGGGGAGATAAGCCAGGGATTTCTGACTGAAAAGGCTTTACTTTTACAACTATGAAAGTTACACAAAATTCCATGGAGGTAGAAGCCTCCTACACACACCCTGGAAATGTGCAGGGGACTTCTCCCACAAGTTCAGATGCAAACTCTCTGGATATTTTCCCTGGGAATTGAGAGGAAGAATTCTGTGTATACCCCATTGTCCTGGGGTGACATTATGATACTGGTATCCACAATTGCCTGGTTTATGTTATATATTAAGTTCTGCACCTTTAAGACTGGCTCCGAGAGCAAAGCGGGGAGCAAGAAGAAGCACTCAGTTTGTGTTGAAAGAAAACACCACTCCCCCACATCCTGCTCCTGGACTGTGGTGTATGCAGAACGGACAGACAGCAGGACAGAGCTTCTCTTTGGCTTTTAGTTAGTTTTAGCTAGCTGAGGCAGAAAAGTTCCCTGGACCTTTTTTTTCTCCTTTTTCCTGGATCTGTGCAAACCTGCTTTGGACTGAAAAACACCCAGACAAACCCTGGGAGCTCACGCCTGTGGCCCACCGGGACCTGGGTCTTGGCACTTTCCAGCGCCGGAGCGACTGATAAGAACCTGAGCGGGCCGAGCTACACCACATGAAAAGGACTTTTTCTTCCTGGATTTGCCATCCCATCAAACAGTGAGAGGTTTTATTGTTTAATATTACTCAATTTCTGTTAAATAAACAGCTTTTTCCACTTCTCTCCAAGGAAATTTTTTTTCCCGGACCAGTTGGGGGGAGGGGTCATTTGAATTTTTTTTTTTCCTGGGGGAACCCCCATTTGGAGTTTTTCTCCCAAATTTGCCCTAAACTAGGACACCCATCACCAATTTAATGGCAAAATACATTGAATCCTAATCTATACTATTTCTTCGCTAACTGTAATATAGGTACCTTTATTATCATGCACTGTATGTTATCTACTAGTAGTGTTTCTTTTGTTTATCCTGTGAAGTAAGAAAACTGTTTAAAGTCTTATGTCTGTTTCCCTTGGTCTACTCAATAAATAGTTCATGTTGTAATAGGCCTGATCCATCATTATTAAGATCTTGTGAGCAAGAACAATCTGGAGTGCAGGCTGCCCCAAACATAGCTACTGCCAGAAATCTGAGTCAAAGGCAGGACTTGTCTAAGCTCATGTCTCTATTCATAACACCAATCTCACTCCCTCCAGGTACCTCTGCACAGTAGATATGAGGCTTTGTATGTGGAATGCCAGCCTAAGGATGAAGTGGATGAAGGTCTGGGCACATCAGAGGCACCACGACAATAAATAAGGTCAATCCACTATAACTGCTTCTGAGAGAAAGAAAAGATGGGATTTAATTGTAGGAGATTCCTTTCTAAAGGGAACAGAGGGCCTGATATGCCAACCAGGTCACACCGATCAGGAGGTGTCTTGGTTGGAAAGAAAGGTATCTGCCAAGGAAGGTGGGAACCTCCCTTGGAATGGAAGATATTGATTTTCTCCAATGCTGAGCTAAAAGTCACCTCAGAGACTGACTCAGTGAGATAGGTATTTGCTTTATTTGGCACCGGGTATGTGGGGGATCACTCCTCTTAACATGTACATCCAGCACTTTTACACAGCACAATTTATGGTTAAATTTCATGCATATTCATTACATTCCTTGGGATAGGAGTGGTTATACAAATTACTTCTCACAAGTCATTAATAGCATACACGATGCTCAAGCGCAATGTACTCTGGTGATCACATTGAGGAAAGCTCCGAGTCTTCTATGGGGGTCGTTCCAATGAAGGCTGGCAGTCTTCCTCACTTTGCACTTCTTTCTGAAGCATGCACAGTCCTTCTGATGCCTTGAGAGGCTACATAGAACAGAGGCTAGACAGTGTTAAAGGAATAAAGTAGGTATTTATTTAAAAGGCCTTCAAAGGATGCACCTTGGGCAGTACAAGAACCCGGCTGTGGCTACACCCAAGATGGACGAGGGGTCACGAGTTTTCACACTTTTATAAGTTTTGGTCCATTTACATATTGGGGGTT